>NC_041399.2:196179742-196432242 GCF_900747795.2 Erpetoichthys calabaricus
TTCCTGCCTTGTGCCCTGTGTTGGCTGGAATGGCTCCAGCAGACCCCTGTGACCCTGTGTTCGGATTCAGCGGGTTAGAAAATAGATGGATGGATGGAAATTTGTTTCTTCATAATCACAGTATATATTTTATATATAGATAATTTTATCATCAATGCTTGGTACTCTCTTTTTGAAATTCCTTTCCTGTTTGCTTGTCTACTCGGGACAGGTATCAATGGTGACATTTTGACATTTCTCCAGGAACACCCCAGCTGGTACACATATGGAGTCATATGGAACTTGATTATCGCCATTCAAAAAAAAAACTGTATTATTTTGACAGAGAATGCCTAATGCTGCTAGTATCATCGTGCATGCATGTGCGTTTGGTAGTCTGGCACTAAGAGATTAATTCATGCATTTATTTCAAGTAGGATTAACCATTAGAATGCAGTGTTCATTGACTGCTCAAAATGTTCTTTATACACCTTTCAGTTAATTCAAAACTCTGCTGCAAAAATCACAAGAACAAGAAAATACAAACATATAACTCCAGGTCTTAAATCCTTACACTGGCTCCCGGTTAAGTTTAGGGCAGATTTGAATACCGTCCTTTTAACATGTAAAGCCTTAAACGGCCAAGGTCCTGCTTTCTGTCTTTGTTATCTGAACTTATAATTACTCTCAAACCAGAGCACACATTAAGATCTCAAGATGCTGGTCTGCTTATGATACCAAAGATTAATCAAATAACAGTGGGAGGTTGAGCTTTTAGTTGCAGGGCCCCTAAGCTGTGGAATGGTCTGCCAACTACTGTAAGAGGTGCCCCTTCAGTCTCAGCTTTTCAAATCCAACTGAAGACTATCACTATTTCAGTTTAGCATACCCTGACTAGAGCTGTTGATTAACTGTGCATACTACATCTCTGTTATTAGTCATTAATACTAAAACATAAGTAATTTAATGTTTAAAATCAAGGTATCTTCTAGGTATCCTAAAGTGGGACTTGGTGCCACTGCTCTACTGCCAAGTTGTTTGCCTGCCTGTGGAAAAGTCATTTTAGATAAATTAGCATTGGAATCATTGGGTAGAAGGGTCCTTTCATCAGATTGACCGGCCTAGCACTCACTCAGCTGTAGAATGGCCAGTATTGGGGAGGTGGCTTGTGGGCCGAGGTCTCTAGGAGTCTGACCAAACCTGTTTTCTCATATGTGATAGTTCTGTATTTAGTGAGTGATATAATCTATTCTTGCATTTTGCTTTGTAGTTTGTACTATTACAATTGTATTATTATATTGTATTCCTGAGGTGGCAATGATGTGACAAGGATTACTTGTGTTCTGTTTTATGTGCTGTATTTACCCCATTTTTCTGGCACCCACTGCACGCCCAGACTACCTGGAAAGGGGTTTCTCGCTGAATTGCCTTTCCCAAAATTTCTTCCATTTTTGTGCAGGTTTTTTCTTCTTAGGGAGTCAAGTCTGGGGGTGCTGTCAAAAAACAAGGCCTGTTAACAACATTGCGGGACTCCTTGTGTGATTTTGGACTATACAAGAAATAAATTGTTGTTGTTGTTGTAATCTAGTGACAGGAAAGTTGCGCATGCATATAGTGAGCAGTCAAGTGACAAGAACTGAACAGATGTTATTAGAATATATACACACACACCATCAAATATATATACTTTGCATGCTATGTATGCTTTTGCGTGTGTTTTTTTCTTGGTATTGTATTATTGTCAACTATTCTAAGGAGACATACAAGTGTGAATTTCACTGTACTGTGTACACATAACAATAAACTAGAATTGATGTAGTAAATGGGCTGAAGACAATAAACTTTTTTCTTTGCTAAGCATAGAATAAGCAAGGCAAATGCAATTTTTTGAGGCAGCAAAGGCAGGTAAAGGGTGGGTCTGAACCGTAACACCTCACTCCTAGGCCACTAGAGGGCCACACTTTAGTTAACTTGGCAATTCAAGCACAAAAGCCCTGAGTAAGCAAAATGCCATGTTCAGAAAAAAAAATGTCCAAATCCAGGAGAACTAGAGAGAAACTGCTAGCGCCTTCACTACTGAACAGCCGCACTGAAGCTACAGTGTAAGGAGATTTTCATGCCGCCCTTCACGTTATTGCAGGGGTCAATACTGATTTGCAAAACCTTCCAGAGCAGCAGTGACAGGTTGCAAGGTCGGATTTTCGACTTTGATGTGAAAGCACTTGTCAAGAGAACTGCATTCAAACTACCAATTACTTACTCTTCATTGCATTATTCATTAGAAGAGTTTGTGTAAGCAACATGGGCAGGAGAGAAAAAAGGAATAGATATACCAGCCTTCCACCACCTCATATGACACAAGCTGCAGAAGGACGTTACAAGACTTGTGCTATCACCTCGTGGTGCTGTAGTTGCTCCAACACACACACATCTTCTTACAAAATACTGAAGGGAACCATTAAGCATAACAAAAAAAGGAATGTGTAGTTATCATGAATTTGTACAGAATAAGCAATGGGTTGTGTCAGATGGGTTACGAAGCTACATAAAAATATGCATGAGCCTGTGATTAAAAAGCCATTTTGGATAAAAGAAAGAACAAACTAGGATAAATATATTTTTTCAACATTGGACCAGTGCCTACAAAGCCCACTTGGAGGTTTTCATATTTTATTGTTAAGCAACAGTGAATTATCGTGGATTTAGTTTGGCCTTTTTGACATTGATCAACAGATAAAAAAACTCATCACTGGTGCAGCCAGTTGGTTTTAAAAGTCATAAAACAGGCTCAATGGAGATCACCTGTTTGGACTTTCAATTGATTGTCCCATAAAGGCACTTCTGTGGAAGGTTTAGCTTGTAGTCAGTATGGTGGACTACCCTACACAGTGAAGACAAAAGAACACTCCAAGGAACTCTAAGAAAAGGGGATTAAAAAGTACAAATCAGGTAATGGCAACAAGAAAATATCACTTCAAGTGAGGCCCACTGAATCAACAAGCCAATTAAAAGGGAAGGCTCAGTTATGGGAGTACTCTGGACCCGCTGGAGGTAGTAGAGGAGGAGAGAATGAAGACATAAGTGAGTGCCATTATAAATAATGCTACACATCCTCTCTCTGACACACGAACAATGAGGACTTTCAGCCAATGAACTATTCATCAGAAGTGTGTCAAGAAATGCTATGGGGGCTCCTTTATACCAATGGCAATACACCTGTATAATGCCTCCCTGGGACTGGAACTGCCCTTTTTATCTTTAGCCAAGTCAGAAGTTCTTTTTTTTCATTTTAGTTTTCTTTCCTTATTCATCCACCAGCCACACCACCTGCACTTCAGAAGAGGTAATCCACCTGAAGCTAAGCCTGTTCAGGCCCGGCCAGTATTTGGGTGGAACACCATCTAAGAAAAGCTTGTGTTGCTGCAGGAAGAGGTGTTGGTGAGGCCAGCAGGGGGCACTAACCCAGTGGTCTGAATGTGGATCTCAATGCCCCAGTGCAGTGACGGGGACACTGTGCAGTTAAAATGGCTCCGTCCTTCAGGTGAGACATAAAACTGAGGTTCTGATGCTCCGTGGTCATTAAAGATCCCTGGCATTCCCAAATAAAGAGTAGGGTGTATCCTAATGTCCAGGCTAAATTGTCCTCTATGGCCTGGTCATTTTGGACCTCTAATCATCCACTGTCTTTAACTGGCTGTCTCTCACAACTAACTGGCTGTCAACTCACAACATGTGCGGTGAGTGTACTGACACAAAAATGGCTGTTGTCATATCATCCAGGTGAATGCTACATATTAGTGGTGGTCAAAGTGGCTCCCCACTCACTATGAAAAGCACTTTGAGAATGGGGTGAATCAGAGGTGGTTGTTGTCTGTTTGTTTAATTTGATAACATTTATTTATTGAGTTCCTGTTAAAAGGCAAATTTCCGTCTAGGGAAATTAAGTGTTATCTATCTATCTATCTATCTATCTATCTATCTATCTATCTATCTATCTATCTATCTATCTATCTATCTATCTATCTATCTATCTATCTATCTATCTATCTATCTATCTATCTATCATGTAGTGCCTTTCATATCTATCTATCTGTCTTGTACACAGGTTGCCTACATTGGAGATTCTGGTGTGTGTGATTATTACCATCTCCTGTCACATGTGTACGTACAGGGGACAGATAAGGGGCCCCAATGACAGCAATTCTACCTCCTCTCCAGGGGTTGGCACTGTGTCTTATGCCTCTCTCTCTTTCTCCCTCTGCAGACCGGTTGATTGACAGCTAGGACACCTCTGATGTCACTTCTGTTGTCTCTCCACCTGATCCCACCCAGAAGCTCCGCCATCTTTGAACAGTTTTATCTTGAATTCACCTCTGTAGAGACGACTCCGGAATATTTTGCAATGTCTTTTTCTTTTAATCTCGCTGCCTCCAAATATACAGTGCATCCGGAAAGTATTCACAGCGCATCACTTTTTCCACATTTTGTTATGTTACAGCCTTATTCCAAAATGGATTGAATTCATTTTTTTCCTCAGAATTCTACACACAACACCCCATAATGACAACATGAAAAAAGTTTACTTGAGATTTTTGCAAATTTATTAAAAATAAAAAAACTGAGAAAGCACATGTACATACAGTAAGTATTCACAGCCTTTGCCATGAAGCTCAAAATTGAGCTCAGGTGCATCCTGTTTCCCCTGATCGTCCTTGAGATGTTTCTGCAGCTAAATTGGAGTCCACCTGTGGTAAATTCAGTTGATTGGACATGATTTGGAAAGGCACACACCTGTCTATAGAAGGTCCCACAGTTGACAGCTCATGTCAGAGCACAATCCAAGCATGAAGTCAAAGGAATTGTCTGCAGACCTCCGAGACAAGATTGTCTCGAGGCACAAATCTGGGGAAGGTTACAGAAAAATTTCTGCTGCTTTGAAGGTTCCAATGAGCACAGTGGCCTCCATCATCCGTAAGTGGAAGAAGTTCGAAACCACCAGGACTCTTCCTAGAGCTGGCCGGCCATCTAAACTGAGCGATCGGGGGAGAAGGGCCTTAGTCAGGGAGGTGACCAAGAACCCGATGGTCACTCTGTCAGAGCTCCAGAGGTCCTCTGTGGAAAGAGGAGAACCTTCCAGAAGGACAACCATCTCTGCAGCAATCCACCAATCAGGCCTGTATGGTAGAGTGGCCAGATGGAAGCCACTCCTTAGTAAAAGGCACATGGCAGCCCACCTAGAGTTTGCCGAAAGGCACCTGAAGGAGTCTCAAACCATGAGAAAGAAAATTCTCTGGTCTGATGAGACAAAGATTGAACTCTTTGGTGTGAATGCCAGGCGTCACGTTTGGAGGAAACCTGGCACCATCCCTACAGTGAAGCATGGTGGTGGCAGCATCATGCTGTGGGGATGTTTTTCAGCGGCAGGAACTGGAAGACTAGTCAGGATAAAGGGAAAGATGACTGCAGCAATGTACAGAGACATCCTGGATGAAAACCTGCTCCAGAGCGCTCTTGACCTCAGACTGGGGCGACGGTTCATCTTTCAGCAGGACAACAACCCTAAGCACACAGCCAAGATATCAAAGGAGTGGCTTCAGGACAACTCTGTGAATGTCCTTGAGTGGCCCAGCCAGAGCCCAGACTTGAATCCGATTGAACATCTCTGGAGAGATCTTAAAATGGCTGTGCACCGACGCTTCCCATCCAACCTGATGGAGCTTGAGAGGTGCTGCAAAGAGGAATGGTCAAAACTGGCCAAGGATAGGTGTGCCAAGCTTGTGGCATCATATTCAAAAAGACCTGAGGCTGTAATTGCTGCCAAAGGTGCATCGACAAAGTATTGAGCAAAGGCTGTGAATACTTATGTACATATGCTTTCTCAATTTTTTTATTTTTAATAAATTTGCAAAAACCTCAAGTAATTTGTTTTCACGTTGTCATTATGGGGTGTTGTGTGTAGAATTCTGAGAAAAAAAATGAATTTAATACATTTAGGAATAAGGCTGTAACATAACAAAATGTGGAAAAAGTGATGCGCTGTGAATACTTTCCGGATGCACTGTACGAGGTGGTCATCTTGGCACCCAACTCTTTATGTTTGTCCTCTCTTTCTGCTACACTACATAGTCACTGCATTCATTTTCTCATGTTGCGCACTGCTGTCACTGTCCTGCTCCACTGACAGACTGAGGAGATCGTTCCTCCCCCAAACTATGCGACTCTTCAATTCCACCAGGGGGTGGGGGGCGGGGGGTAAACGTTAACATTATATAAAGTTATTGTGTGTTTTTACCTGCATTATTATCAATCTTTAATTTAATATTGTTTTTTGTATCAGTAAGGTGCTGCTGGAGTATGTGAATTTCCCCTTGGGATTAATAAAGTATCTATCTATCTATCTATCTATCTATCTATCTATCTATCTATCTATCTATCTATCTATCTATCTATCTATCTATCTATCTATCTATCTATCTATCTATCTATCCATCCATTTCTGGATGTTGCATGGCTTTAAGCTATATGCTGCTTGGAAATATACACGCGAGTATCAAATTTGTGAAAGTGTCATCTGTGAGCCGTACATAGATATCAGAATGTTTTTTGTGATGTATAAGTGGCTTTGGACAAATGCAACATCTAAATCAGGAAAAATGTGCCACTCAACAATTCCACTATGAACTTGTAATTTGTATGTAACTTTGGCTAAAAGCAGCCCCTAAATAAATAAACAGGTTTTTGTCACTCTGGAATGTACTATGCATTTTTAATCTGCATGACACTTTGGATAAAACATCAGCCAAATAAAAAGAAACATGTCGACAACTTCACTATACCTTTGTGACTTGTAAGTTACTGCAGGAGAACCCACCACCAGCGTGACACTTAAAAAAAAATGCCCTCAATGATGTTATGATAGACTTATAATTTGTATACCAATTAGGGTAAAAAGACAAACTAAATAAACCAAGAATCATCCTATGTAGTAGTCGTGGGGTGCACTATTAATTTATGTTTTTCTTTGAATTCTAAGAACTAATAATAAAAATGATTAACTAACCTATGCTCTTGTGACATGTAAATCACTTCAATAAAAGCACTACCAGAATAACGTCACTCAACAACTCCACTATGCAGTTGTAATTTTTAAGTCACTCAAGGTATATAGAAACAAAACATGTCTACACCTGAGCTATGCACTAACAATTTGTTATTCACGTTGGAAAAAATGAATACGGGATCCAATAATGGTACTATGCTCTTGTAATAAGTAAGTTGCTTTGGATAAAACTAATAGAAATATAGCTTGAGAAGAGACTGGAAGGTTGGAGCTGGGCTGTTTGTTGGGCAGCTAAATAACAAAATATAAACTTCATGATAATACAAACTAAGCCAGAAATCTGTCACTAAGTTAGTTTATATTTTATTTTTACAATTAAGCTTATGATTTTTTTCCTTCAGCTGTTTCTTGGTCTGTAGAACTTATTCATGTATAGTTCCTGCGATGGTGAAAGTCAAGGAATCCATTGATAATCTGCAATCTGTGTTTTCATGTATTTTTACCTTTGTTATATGTGAGTAACTGTCTCCTGTAATGTTATTTTATTTATTTATTTTTTTTATGGGCGCCGTCATTCTGGGATATTTTTGCTGGTGGTTGCTGGGCTCGATGACCAGGAATGTACGATGCATGATGTCATTACCACCACAACTTAAAGGTCTGCATCTTACACTTCCGTGTTGTCTAAGATTTGGATTCACAAATCCTTTAGCGTCTTTCCTTATTGTTAGTTTCTGAGTTACTGGTTACAGTAACATTTTTTGTCCACTGATTACGAGTCATGTATTTTTGGCTCTGGTTGCGTGTTCTCTTTTTAGGTAACGACTTACTGTACCCCTCCATTCTTTGACCACAATCTTTGTCTTTTCGTATTTAAATTTTGTCTGCCTAGTTACGGCCCTTGCTTGAACTCAGATATGTGTCATCTCCTGTTTTCATTTTTTTTGCCCAAAGCTGCTGTCACACTTGCAAGCAGCACAGTAAGTCACTTTAAACAAAAACATCAATTAAATTCCAAACTGATGAATGAACAATTTTGACAAGAACAGGCCATTCAGTGCAACAGTCCTGCGAATCGTATTCTCCTGATTTTTTCAAAATAATGCTGAGTGGAAGTTTAAAGGGTCCTACAATACCAGAATCTGTTCACTGTGGTGGTGCCCCTCTCACAGGTGGAACCCGGGTTCGCATCCTGCTCAGAGTGTCTTAGCCTGTTGATCCAAGAGAGATTTGTTTGGCTCAAATGACCAGTCTGGCTTCTGACTGCCAGGGTGTCTCTTCTTTACAAAGGACTTGTCCCATTTGAAGCCCACTGTTTTTTTTTTTGGTGCACCGCACCACACTAATCCGATTACATGATGAAAATTGTAGCTGCATTATTTGACAGGAGGACCCAACAAACACCAGGTGTGACACTTAGGTGCTCTGTTTTACTTTTGTCAAACTTTACATAACCCAGATGTCAGTTTAAATCCACTGCCACTACCTGCACTGAGATGGTGAAGTTCAACTGAAAAGAGTGGAAATCCTGCAAGAGCCATGCTCAGGCTGTTCAGTTGTGTTCAAAGGCTGGGCAAGACAATCCAAAGACAACATAACTGCAGTGAGTATGAAGCATCCTGCCACCAGCTGACAAAATGGGTACTGCTGTTCATGTCAGGTACTGAGTATACAAAAACACGTAAAATGGTACAGTTCTAGATAGAATGACATGTTCCAATATAATGGTAAAGCAAGACAGGAGAAAACCACAGAAAAAAATACTAAGAAAAGGTGTTTTATTTATCAAGAAATTGGCCTGGAGCTGGTCCTGTTTATCCTGTCCAGTCTGATCCTCTCGTATTGACAAGCATCAATCTACAGAACTAAGAAACAGAAAAAGCAAATGGTCCAAAGTAATTGAATCATTGACTCACCACGTTCTCACTCGCCATCCCCTGGCACTGTCTGTCACGCTGACAGATGGACGCTGTAGATTCTCACTTGTTGGAATACGGTGCTGCGCGTCAAGCTTTCCAATTACTCAAGCGCTTATCAATGAGAGAGCTTTGCCTGCGTATCGTGACAGCCCAATACTGGCGGCAGACTCGAGAAAGTGATAGAAAAAGCTTTCCACATGCTGCTTGCCAGACTTTCACTTGGACAGGTTGTGTAGTATAGCGGATAAGGAGTTGGAATCGAAACCTCAAGGAAGACGCTTGAATGTCTGGATACATAACAAATGTATGGCACTGAGAAAGTCAAGCCATCTGCCAGAGCTCCAGCTATGCTGGAGGCAATAAAGTGCGTAAAAGTCATTTTTAAGTTATTTTGGATTAAAATGTGTATGCAGCAGTTAAGTTCAAGTAATATTCAACATGTCACTGTGGCTGCCTAACCTTTACACTCTGTAAATGCCACAGGGGTTGGACAGGCATCCCGACCAGCGCAGGGGATGGTGGCTCCTTACCTGGATGGGAGGCTCCAAACTGACAGATGGACATTATAACCAGGAGAGAGACCCAGAAGTGATGGCTGGAGAAGATGAACGGACAGCCCACCAGAAGAAGACATCATTGGGGACTCTTTACTAACCCAGTACACAAGATGGCAGTGGCCCTGGATATTGGTGCTCAGTATGAAACCAGTAGGGCGTGCTGGGAAGTGTAGTCCGGCAACACAGCCCTGCTGGGGTCCTTGGGTGCCGCCAGAGGGCGCTGCAGGGAGATGTGCTCCCTACAATAGGACTTCCGTATGACCCGGAAATACTTCCATTGGGCAATTGCCCTTTTGCTGGAAGTACTCCTGGGTCCTCCATAATAAGGACAGCACTCCCATGTCCAGGCGAGTCGGAGCAGGGAGGAAGGAAGGCACCACTCAACTGGAAGAGTTCGGTGTTTAGAGGAGCTGGGAGGAGGAGAGATTATTGTGGAGAGAGTAAGAAACCTGTGCTAGTCTAACATTTTTGTTGATTTTCTTGAGGAGTGTGTGTAATAAACACATTTTATTTGAACCTGGGACTCTTAGTGTGTTCGTGTTGGGGTTTGGGGCTTGCTGATGCCCTTGCTTTGTACCACAACTAATATACATAATCTACTTGTGAAAAATCAGTCTTTCATATGCAGCATATTTTAGCTCTATTTAGTATTATTACTACTATGATGTTACAAAGCTTGACATAACTTTTAATTATAAGTTCTACCTTTTTGCTTTCACTATTAAGCATTAGCAGTCTTTGAGAAAAGTAGTTCTTGGGCTCTGACAAGGTCTGAGGTTTAGACTATCTATCTATCTATCTATCTATCTATCTATCTATCTATCTATCTATCTATCTATCTATCTATCTATCTATCTATCTATCTATCTATCTATCATATAGCACTTTTCTCATCTATCTATCTATCTATCTATCTATCTATCTATCTATCTATCTATCTATCTATCTATCTATCTATCTATCTATCTATCTATCTATCATATAGTGCCTTTCATTATCTATCTATCATATAGCGCTTTTCTCATCTATCTATCTATCTATCGATCATATAGTGCCTTTCTCATCTATCTATCTATCCATCAATCTATCAAAAAAACAGAAGAATTCTGCATTCATTCTTACAATATGTAGGCAGAGCCTGCTACAGACTGCACAATAAACTATTCTTTAATACAAGCTAAGGATAAAATTATTATTTTGTGCCATGATTGTTTGTTTTATTGTGATTTTGGGAACATACTGTAAAGAGATCAACCTTTCCACAGTGCATTTCCCAGCATTGAACCTGGCCCATTCATATGGCTAATGCTCTATGTTGGACACAAATGTCAGGATAATTGAAACAAACAAACAGAATATGAATGGTGTATTAAAAGGAAATAGCTTCCAAATGTGCTTTAGGACTGGTGTATAGACAGCTGTAACAAATAGTGTTTGTATTTAATCCTACCTGCCCTGGGAGACATTTCCAGCCAATAGTAACGGCCTCCCACTGACTGTTTGTATACATAAAGTAAAATAATTTAGCATCAGTATTCTTGGGTGAACAGACAGCAGGAATCAAGATTAGGAATAAAATGAGTTACCTGACAGTTAGGGAGAGTAATGAGCACATCAGCAGCAAAAGACTTGAATAATACATACATACATACATATTGTACATACATACATACATACATACATCAATAAGGACAACATTTAAAAAGCACATTCATCTTAGACATGATAGATATCTGCAAAGAGCATGATAAGCACAAAGCATCAAATGCACTGTAGGTTCTGAAGTACTAGATTAACACTTGCTACAGTTATTATTACTTCAAATGAAGTGAAGTGGTTTTACTGTCATAGCACCCATACGCCATATTGCAACATACAGTGACATGAAGTAACATCCTCCAGCACCGCAGTGTAACATGTACATACACACAGGTCAAGTGCAAGACAGGTAAAGAACCATATTATATTATAAAAAGTGTCATGCATCTATGCATAGCGTCTGTGGATCACCCTCTGGACGTATCTGAAGCAGGTACTACCACCCAGCAGGTCAAGAGGGGGCGCTCACGCTAACCTCCTCCTTTCTTCCCTCCGCAGTACCAAGAAGATGCCCAGTGAGGGTAATTGACTCTGCCTCTTTCTGATTCCCTGCCATTAAAGCCCACAGCTGTCAGAAGGTGGTGTTCTGTTGTGAATGGATTGCACTGAAGTATGGAGATCCTTATAAACTGAGGGAGTGAGAAACAACTTCTGCTTTACTAGCCTGAGCACTTTCCTATTTTGCTTTTTTTTTGTTTGTTACTTGTACTAGTATACATAGCGGCCTTTTTTGATAAATTTTCCTGGACTTAACTAAACGGGGACAACCAGGTTGGCACCCCAACATTTATCTGTGGGACTCGCATTATACTTCTCGACAACAATAGATAAATAAAATATATATATATATGTATGTAAGTGAATAGTAATAATTGAAACATCCTCTTTAATAAAATCCCTGTGTGCGTCCAGGTGTCCGTGTGTGTGTGTCTTCTGGTGAAGTGTGCATGTGCGGGGCACGGTGCGATGCGCGATATTACTGTCACAGAAAGTTACAGGCGTTTTACGGAAATACAAACCAGTATTACTGCGAGAGGAAATTAAAGGCACACAATACAGTGACTCATATTACAGCCACATACAAGCCAGTATTACTGTCACAGGAGATTAAAGGCATATTACCGACGCGCACGCCTGTGTTACCGCCAGAGAAAATTAAAGGTATATTACGGACGTACAAACTAGCGGACGTACGAGACAGTATTACTGTCACAGAAAATTAAAGACACACAATACACGGCGGCAATCCACGAAGAACGGTCAGCTCAGCAAGTAAACAAAAGAAAAGCTGAAAGACAAAGAAAAATACGACCAACAAAAAGAATGAGGTCAAAGTCCCTTGCCATTTAATACAGACTGTTCCTACTAATGTTTATGCACTACTGTTCTAGCACCCGTTATTGTAACGGGCTAAATGACAAGTATAGACATAAATAAATAATAACAACAACTAATAATTAAAAAAAGCACCAATAACAAGTGTAACAAATGTCCTACATATAAGTAAGATACTAGGAGCAGATCTGAAGGCAGGAGGGCAGCCCAAAGTTTAGAATCCTGACAGCCAGGTTGGTTTAAATATTTCTGTAACTGCAGATCTCCTGGGATATTCAGTTTCTTGAGTTTACTCCGAATGGAATGAAAAACAAAAAACATCCAGTATGAGGCAGTTCTGCGGACAGAAATGCCTTGTTGATGAGAGAGGTCAGAGGAGAATGGCCACACTGCTTCAAGCTGATGAAAAGGCGAAGGTAACTCAAATAACAACTCTGTACAACTGTGGTGACCAGAAAAGTATCTCACATAAAACCTTCAGGCGGATGGGCTATAACAGAAGAAGACCACGTTGAGTTCCTCTCCTGTTAGCCAAAATCAGAAAGCTGAGGCTGCAGTAGGCACAGGCTCACCAAGACTAGAAAACCGTAGCCTGGTCTGATGAATCTCAACTTCTGCTGAGGCACACAGATGGTAGGGTGAGAATTTGGTTCAAATAGCATGAATCCATCAACCCAACCTGCCTTGTGTCTACAGTCCAGGCTGGTGTAATGATGTGGGGAATGTTTTCTTGGCAACTTTGGGCCTGTTAACATCAATCAATCAATCCTGGACTGCCATGGCCTACTTGATCATTGTTGCTGACCATATGAACCCCTTCATGGCCACAATTTATCCATCTTCTAACAGCTACGTCCAGCATGATAATACACTATGTCACAAAGCAAAAGGCATCTCAGACTGGTTTCATGAACATGACAATGAGTTCAGTGTTCTTCAGTGCCCTTCCCAATCGTCAGATCTGAATCAAATAGAACTCCTTTGGGATGTGTGCTAGAAACGGGAAATTTAGAGAATGAATATACAGCTGACAAAACTGCAGAAATTTTTTGGTGCGACCATGTTAAACCCGACCAAAATCGCAAAGGAATGTTTCTAACATGTTGTAGAATCCAGGTCACGAACAACTGAGGCTGTTTTGAGAGCAAAAAGAGTCCCTAGACAAGATTAGTAGAGAGGACCTAAGAATTTGAAAAATGAGTACAGATAGGCTTGCAAAATCGTGCAAAACCTACTGCACTCTTGGGATAATGTGTGTTAAGGCCCTGTCACATTAAGTGACTTTTCCAGTGATTTTCAATCGTAAACCTGTCTTACATCGTCTTTGAGAATCGGAGGCAGTTGGCAGCGTGCTGCTGTGAAGACAGTCACAAAACGTGACACACCCAGAGACTCACTCCAATCAGTCTGCAACACACATCGATAAAATTAAAGTGTGCACGAGAACTTACAACCAATAAATGTGCTCATCCAGAAGTACAATGCATAGAATGCAGTGATGAGGAATAAGGAACGCGGGTCTTTTGGACCTCACAAACCAAAGAGAAGCTTGTCTGTCTGATGGTGCATGTTTTAGGCACAACAACAGAATAGAGAAAAGAAAAAAAAAAGGGCAAAGATTGCAGCTGAACTCTCGTAGCCGTTAACCCTACGTACAGAGCCAGCTCCATCAGGCAGCAACACTATTGATGAGCATGGCTGGTCTAGGAGTGCATCACTCAGGCAGAAAATGAGACATGGGCAGCAACTTTCGAACATTTAAATTGACACGGTCTGACGACGAGATCAGCAACTGCGGTCAGCTAGAAGTCGTGTAATGTGACATCGGCTTCACATAGCACTTTGGGTGGTCATTTGCTTAAACTTGGATTTCAGAAACAATTCATGCAGGTCAGAGCTCAAGAGACTTTAACAGGATGGAGGCAGAGATTGTGGTGGTCTTGTATGATTAACAAATTTTACAATGGGCGTGTAAGAAGAGAAATTTACTCTAAGCTTTCAATTCTAATACCTTATGAGGTTCACCAGGAAAGACCTTTGCCAATTATTGCACCTTTCTTCCTCTTGACATAGTATAACCACTGTTATGATATTTACTGTAAATGACCAAAGGTTTTATTACTCAAAGGAAGTGACTTTACTACAGAAGGCAGCCATGCTAGGAGACTGGTGGGCAAAGAATTCAAATGGCACATATTCTTCTGAGCTGCCCATTCGTGTCCTGTTCACCTTGCCCAACAACAGGGATTTGTGATGCTGGTGTTACACACCGTCAATCATTCAAAATTTTGACTCACCATCAAAACTGCACTGACTTACATGATGTGGCAGGGTGAAATAATATTTGAATAGGCAAAAATAAAAAGTAAAAGAAACAGACAGCAAAGGATTTGACAGCAACAATAAAATCAGCATTAACTACAAAATTTATGGATTAAAAACAAGGAAACGGGACAAGCTTTAGAAGGTGGTGGACAGCTGGACACACAAGAAGAATGAAGCAGCCCTGAGGAGCACTCTGACTGAAGGCCCGGATGCCAAGTCAATTACCGGTCCAATCAGTGCAGCTAAACGATTTGTATGGAGCATCGACAGGCGCAGCTGTTTGCCGGGCCCACAAAACTAATCCTGATCGACAACAGGTACATTAAGAAAAGCTTCTGTTATTGCTCTTGAATAAACATGACATCAATGCTGCATGCGTATGTGATAAACTAGCAAGCAATCATTCCTTGTTGCCAGGATTAAGAAGCTGCAAACACAGCCGAATCGATTTCATTTGGTATTGAAACGATGCAGTGAGAGTAAGCCAGTCAGTACACTTTCAACACTTGGCTAGGTGATTTGATATATTTTAAGTAAAGCTCTACTCTTTTTGACACTAATGCGGTAGTCTAATGGCTAAAGTGCTGGACAACAACCTATATGTTGACTCCCTACGGGGTTCTTAGACATTTAATTGAAAAGTGTTCTTAAAGAATGCACTTGTGATTTGGACAATACTTGTATGCTATAAACAAATGTAAACAATGCTGTGATAATTTACATCTGTCACACACGTGCACTTCAGAGACCACTTCTGGGCTCATCAAGTAGTACTTCCACTCCTAGTGACAGGTTGGCGCTGTTACATAATGCCTTTTCTCTTTTTCCCTCTGAGAAACGGATGATCTAGGGATGCAACATCAATGATATCACTTCTGGCTTCTGACCTCCTGAACCTGCCCCTTCCTCTCTCTGACTCCACCACCATCTTGAAGTCAGTCAATAGAAGACATGCGTCTGCAAAAGATGATGCCGTTTAGTTATTGGAGGATAATCTTTGAGTGCCCCAACCCTTTATAATCTCTTGGGTTTATTCATTTAATAACATATGACAACGCTAACACACTTTTGTATGCAAGCGAGCAGCAAATATGACTCAGTACAGAGGGCAAATTTGTAACAGGTAGCCTCTATCACCCTACTGTCATTGTTTTGCCAGACTCAGTATGTAACTTTTTTGATTAAAGTGGTGCATCGTACATTGAACGATTCTAACTTCGACAGTTTGAATGCTCAATTCAAGAGAAATTTGATCCGGAGTTTGAACTGCATGCAATGAACAAATGCAGCAACAGATGGCGCTTATGCAGCAGGTGTTAACATCATCAAGTCGTCTCTCGCTCTCACTGTGGAAGCATCTCCTGCATTATGCTAATGTGTTTTCAGTGCTTTTTTCATTTTATTTTTGGTGTGTTTGGTTATATATATATATATATATATATATATATATATATATATATATAAAACCACTATATTTTTAATTATGGCATCCACACAAAACATTACCACTCCTCACTATCCATCCATCCATTTTCCAACCCGCTGAATCCGAATACAGGGTCACAGGGGTCTGCTAGAGCCAATCCCAGCCAACACAGGGCACAAGGCAGGAACCAATCCCGGGCAGGGTGCCAACCCTACTCCTCAGTAGGAGGAGTGTAACAAATGTCCTACATATAAGTAAGCTACTAGGAGCAGGTCTGAAGGCAGGAGGGCAGCCCAAAGTTTAGAATCCTGACAGCCAGGTTGGTTTAAATATTTCTGTAACAGTAAATACAATTTTCATTTTATTATATAGAATTTGCATATTTTACTTATTGTTTTCATGTTTTAATTTGTTATTTAGAGCATTTAATTGTGTAGTTTTTACCTTAAATCACAGATGGGCAAAGTTAGTCCTGAAGGGCCACAGTGGTTGCAGGTTTTTGTTCCAACCCAGTTGCTTAATTAAAAACCAATCCTTGCCAATAATTTAATGGTTTGTTAGTGCTTTAACTCTGCCATGTCAGGTCATTCTCATAGTCTAGATTTTTTTCCTTTCTAAGGATATCCAAAGGATTTGAAGTCTAAAACAGATGAATTATTTTCAGTGCTTCACTTTTTTCTCTTCACTTTCCTTCCAAGTATTTAATTAATCCCAATAATGCACAATAAAATACACACAGGTGTAAATGGAAACAAACTAAATGGAGAAATGCTGGTCTCTTTTGTCATTTGCGTCTTATTGCTAATAAGGAGCAATTAAAAACCAAGAATATAGCTGTTTAAGACTAAAATAAGCAATAAGGGTTCAAAATCTTAAAGAGCAAGACAAATAAAGAAAAGCAGAAGTGTTACTTGAACAATAAGTGCTTCTTATTAAGCAACTGGGTTGGAACAAAAACCTGCAGCTACTGCGGCCCTCCAGGACTGAATCTGCCCACCCTGCCTTAAATGATGTGCATTTGCTGTTTAAGTTTATCAAAATGGGTATTGTTTAGGGTCTGGGAACAGATTAATTCACTTCCATTATTTCTAATCGGGAAAACTGATTCGGACTTCAAACAATTCAGAGTAAACGGCCTCCTGAAACGAATTAAGTTTGAAGTGCAAGACACCACTGTACTTGCTTATCATGCTGTATTTTTTAAACTTTTATTTGTGTAATTATTTTCTAGTTCTGTGTATCATTTGATAACCTCATCTTCTTGGTTGTAAATGTCCTTTTTCCATGTATTTTTCCTTACCCCTTTTATTTTGAACCCAGATGGCTCCCTGGCACTGCATGTGTTCAGTAGTAATGAGCGAATCCCACTGAATCATTTTAGCTCGAGGTTGATGAAAATGTGGACATGTTCCAAGAATTTCGGCAAACTCAGCAAAATGCATTGAAGTTAATGGGGAAGGAGAAATTGAACTAGCAGGAGATAAAATAAATAGAATTAAATGTTCGAACAGTAAAATCTTCTGCAGACAGAGGCAACAGGAGCAGAAAGCATGAATTCACTGAGGCTTGACCCACGCAGATACATTTGAAATGACAGAATTTGACCCTTAAATGCTGGGACCGGCTATAGTCAGTTCCCAATGCAATTTGCCAGCACGCTGGATCCGAGTATATTCAGCGACGTACATTCGTTGAACACCGCAACCGGCTATAGTTGGTTCCCACTGCAATCTGCCAGTACGCTGAAGCTGATCAGTCAGTGCCGTACATTCGTTGAGCAGCCAGCTCATGACCACTGCTGCCCCCTAGCGAATCAGCATCACTGTCCCTGGGATTCAGCCACTGCACTAGTCTAGCCTGTGAGCATCAGCGTTGGCCTCTATGTATTTGTGTGCAGCCAGTTCAAACACAGTTGGCTCGGTTATTTACTGAATTTCATCAATGGCACCAGTTGCACCTTGTATATGTAATAGATTGTTGCAGTAGTTTTTTTTTATAGTTTTTACAGTTCATTGGCAGTGTGTAAAATGATCAGTGTTGCAGTAAAGCTCTTTGCATGAAAAAAAATGTGTCCCATTAAAATTTCACTTTTTCTTGGTGAATTGTGACGTTTCCTTAAAATGTGCTGCAAAAAAGTATTTGGCGTCCAGGGGTGCATTAACCCACCAAGTATATATCAGAACAGTAACACTTATTGCAGACAACAAGAGCAGGAAGCATGAATTCAATGAGGCATGGCCCCCACAAGCCTAGCGAACATAAGAGAGAGCAATAAAGAGGGACAGACAGGGGACCCATCCAGTCCACAGAGTCTGCAGTAGGGAAATGGAAATCTCTGCTGATCCAGGACTTGTTCATTTTTATGATTGTCATACTGAACAGAAAGCCTCAGAAAGAAAGCTGGAACAGAACTTCCAACACATACTGAGCAAGCTCAAGGCTTAAAGTTAGCCTTGTGACCCACAATTCCATGGGGTTATCCAAAAGAAGAAGAAGAACATCAGTGCTCATTATCAGTAATCTTGCTGGTAAAGATGTAACGAAGGTGCAATATTTCACATGCAACATTGGCTGCTGCAGCTCTGTGATGTCATACTGGCCTCGCAAAGTATCATGGGGAGCTGGGAAAAAAAACAGTCAATCTAAGCTGGCCAAATTGCAAAGTTTCAGTGAAACATTCTGTGAACGAGGTCACCGGCAAACCCAACAAATTATCTGAGGAAAATATTTTCATGGATTTTGCCCATCAACGCTGCTCATTAGAGGCACAGACAGTGAGGCCATTAGCATCAACACCACCTCAAGACAAGAAGTCTGCCACGTCTGATCTGTTTAGGGAGCCCTGGAGACCTGCCATTTGCCAAAGTTGCTAAAGATAGAATGACATCAGGATATTGGACTGTCTTTCCATGGATGCTGCTCCATGTGAATGGTGAAATGCTTACAAGCATGTATTTTCACTAAGAAGTTAGTTTAACGTTACTGTATCAAATATGTATCAAGTCATAATACCACTGCTCCGTAGCAAATCATGAATTTTGTGAACACTCCTAGATGGATGGCATGTAAAAATTATGCTTAGAGAAGGCTGAACAAAGGAGCAATTAGGGAATTAAAGGCTAAGTATTTGTTTATTTTTGACTTTGGTATTCTTTCAAGGCAACAAAGGAGCAGATGATAGTCTTGGCAGCAACTTACTGTATGCGACGCAAAGGCGCACCCCAATCTATCAGTGGGCACAAACACAAGCGGGCAAACTGAGGACACAGAAAACAGAAAGCCTCTGAGTCGGCTGTGGTGCCTAATACAGCATGTTAAAAGCTGCAGACACAACCCTGGAGCGGGTAAGCTGCTTAATCAGTTTAAAAACACAACCAAGTTTCTCCGGTATAGTGTGGGCACAATGAATGCAAGAACTGTGGAAAACGGAATCACAGCTGGCATCTCTAGGCAGTTCAAATTTCATTTGTTTTGATAAATGGCTTTCAAACGTGTATTATTGGGCTTATCTGAAAATGTGATTGAAAAAAATGAAGCTTATTATTTGGCTAAATTTAAATTATGCTGCCCCTCCGAACAAGGATTAATAAACGTCTAGAATAACACCTGTGTGTTTCTTGTAATCAGATCATAAGTCAATGTATAAGCTTCAGCTGTCCCAGACACACAGATGTCTAATATATTATCCTGTGGTTGTGACAATAAGTGAACACACCTAAAAACTAACAATTCAAAAATCATCATAACATCCCAGAGATTCTCAACAGGATTCAGGTCTGGGGAACGTGCAAGCCAGTCAATGGCCCCAATGCCTTTGTCATCCAGGAACTGTCTACTGTGGCCACATGAGGACAGGCATTGTCCTACACCAGAAGGAACCCAGTGTAAGGTCTGTCAATGGCTCAGAGGATTTCATCCCAGCACCTAACAGCAGTCAGGGTACCATTACCTGGCACAGTAAGGTCTGTGCAACCCTCAAGAATATGCTTCCACGCACCATCACTGACCCTCCACCAAATCCGTAATGCTGGATGATGTTGTATAACATTCACCACAGCATCTCCAGACTCTTTCACATCTGTCAAATGTACTCAGAGTGAACCTGCTCTCACCAGCGAAAAGAACGAGGTGCCAATTGGAGCTGCCAATTGTGGTATTCTTTGGCGAATACCAAACAAGCTGCATGGTGATAGACTATGAGCACAGGTCCCACTAGAAGAACGTCGGACACTCATGCCACCCTCATGGGGTCAGTTTCTAACAGTTTGGTCAGAAACATGAACACCAGTAGCCAGCTGGAGGTCATTTTGCAGGGCTCTGGCAGTGCTCCTCCTGTTCCTCCTCACACAAAGAAGCAGATACCAGTCCTGCTGCTGGGTTGATGGCTTTCTTTGGCATTGTCCAGCTCTACTTGTGTAATGACCCATCTCCTGGTATCTCCTCCATGCTCTTGAGACTGTGGTGCGATTCACAGCAAACCATCTTGTGACAGCACATATGGATGTGCCATCCTGGAGGAGCTGGACTACCTGTGCAATGTAAATTGGCTACAGGTACCGCCTCATGTTACCAGTAGTGATAAGGACACTAGCAAAATGCAAAACTAGAAAAGAATCAGTCAAGAAAGATAAGGAGAGAGCAAGTGTCTGTGGCCACTACCTTCAAAACCAATCCCTTTTTGGGGGTTGCCTTGTTGTTGAGTCTCCAACGCACCTGCGGTCACTTTAAATTGTACTAAAGTAGATGAAGCTGATTCACAATCACTTAGGCTTCCTAACTGGACAGACTGATATCCCTGAAGCTTAATTGACTTGGTGTTAGACTGTGATGACTAAGAGGAAGAGGTTGGGAGCATGCACTGATAAAGAGCGTTGTCACACCCACCACACGACGAACCACCATATAATTCCAAATTAGGACCCCGCAGTTGTGCAACAGGTGACACCTCAGCACCATACTAGTTCAAATGCAGTGGAGCAGTGCAAGTTTTTTTATGGTGCCTGGAGTTCCAATCCTGCCACCAACACCTAAGTTCTCTCTGCAAGTTGGAGGACCTCCTTGTAGGGCCAGATGCAGGTTTACGTCATACCCACGACGGAACAATTACAGGTTAAAAACCTTGGTCAAGGGCCGAGCAGAGCAGAATCACTTCTGGCATTTACGGGGTTCGAACCAGCAACCCTCCGATTGCCGGCACCATCCCTAGTCTCAGAGCCACCACTGTGCCTGACTAAATGTTCCCTTAATTTTTTGAGCAGTGTAAATTATAATAGTGGCTCGGTGGTATGAATGACAATAATATCTGGTGTCCTGTCCAGGATTTGTTCCCTGCCTTGAGCCCTATGCAAGCTGGGATAGGCTCCGGCAGACCCCCACAACCCTGTTCGGGAAAGGCATGTTAGAAAACAACTGACTGATGTTATTATAATAATTCATATCACTGACACGTTATTATAATGTGTGTTAATGTGACATAGTAAACCTCAAAAGTGATGCACACACTGCATTTCAGTTAAGATGGGCAATGCTTTGTTTTCACTGGAGAACTTTTTTGGTTTTTCCTCAGTTTAGGAGAGAACAGTTTACGACAGGTGAGGAATATCTCAGCCAAACTTGACTCCATCATGTTTGCTATACATCCACTTTTCACATATTTTTAAAACTATAAAAAGGTAATTTATATTTACAGCAGTGTGCAGTTCTCCTAATGTAACTGGATCACTTTACCACACCCGTATAACAATAAGGGCATCAAGGGAGAATGAAGCTGCTTTTAATTATAAGCTGTTACAGTCCATTAACGCAAAAGTCATATGTGACATGAAGATAAGGCTGACAAACATTACATCACTGTGGCCTTGGTCAACCCGTGACTCATTTATTTTGAGGCATATAAGCTTTGGCAGACCTCACTTTTTCATATATGTTATACTATTTTTTGCATCAGCAGTCATGTCATTACATGTGCCAGGTAATAGCTGCTACTCACTCAGACGCTGGCATCTTAAGAATAGGAGGGTCACTACAATGCCACACAAGACATTACAGTTGCAGAACACAGACAAATGCTCTAGAATGGAGGTGACGGGGCCTCAACACATCACAAAGACGGCTGCTCTACCAGCCAATGAACATCGTGATTGCGTATGTATGAGGTTGATTAGCATTGAAGTGTGTTTAGCAGCTCACATTTACAGTTGTGATTTATAAAGGGTAAGCTGGGGAGAAATGTATGTATGCTGGATTTTATAAATCCATCCATCCATCCATCCATTTTCCAACCCGTTGAATCCAAACACAGGGTCACGGGGGTCTGCTGGAGCCAATCCCAGCCAACACAGGGCACAAGGCAGGAACCAATCCCGGGCAGGGTGCCAACCCACCGCAGGATTTTATAAATCTGTTTTTTTTTTTTTTTGGCATTCACATTTTTCTGTTTTTTTATCGTCCGCATATTTTCACACAAAGTTTTATAAATGAAGCCCCAGATCATTATTACTAATTAGTTTAACATCACACCTATTTTCTTGATTGAATCTTCAACAGGGACTGGGGGAACCCCTGATCTCTTCTTTAAAGCACCATTGGTATGCAAATCACTTGGCAAAATAGTAATAATAATGATTCTTTACATTTATATATCGCTTTTCTTGCTACTCAAAGCGCTTTACATAGTGAGTGGCAGCCATTCTGAGCCAGTATGCTCACCACACATTAGCTATTAGGTGGAGAGGGGGTAAGAGAGATACAGCCAATTAAAGACAGGGGATAATTAGGGGTGCAGAATGACAAGACCATAATGGGCAATTTAGCTTGGACGTTGAGATACACCCTGCTCTTTACAAAGAACGTCATGGGATGTTTTATAACCAGAGAGAGTCAGGACCACAGCTTTATGTCTCATCCGAAGGACGGCACCATATTTACAGCACAGTGTCCCCATCACTGCACTGGGGCATTGGGATCCACATTCAGACCACAGGGTAAGCACCCCTTGCCAAAATCTTTTCTAGCAGCAACCCAAGCTTTTCCTAGATGGTCTCCCATCCAAGTACTGGCCAGGCCCAAACAAGCTTAGCTTCAGGTGGATGACCTGTTCTGAAGGGCAGATGGTATGGCTGCACACACAGTGGCTGGTATAAATCCAACAAAATAGTTACACCCATTTTCTTTCTGTGATCCCCACTTCAACAAGTATATACATTTATCTGAATGTACTTTTGTTATGGTCAAGTAAGTAAAGTTATGCACCACAAACAAATTATATGCATTTATGGCCAGCCTGGTCTAACAGTATTCTGACTCCTATATTGTCACTAGTGACTTAAAAAAAATACTAAGAGAACCACAAATAAAGCATCTGGGAAATAAAGGTCTGCATAATCCAAAGAGCTTATTCGCATTACTGCAGCTGACTGAAACCAGAAAGGTCACTTGTCAGCTACGGATGAAAATTCTGATCAAAAATCACAAAGAGCTGTGCTCTCTTGCTTTTTGTCTAGCAAAGACTTTTCTAATCTTTAAAATTAGCACAGAGTCTGCAAGTTTCTTTTCAAGTCCTAATAAAATGAACACACAGACGTCCTCTATAGGTAAAAAGAAGCGAACACTGAAGAATTGAGAGAAAATGAAAAATGAAATTAGTGAGTCTACCTATTCATCATTCGGCCTCAAAATGAGCTTCACATCAGACTGCAGTCCATTCATTCTTCAACTCTAATACATCTCATAGGAAGTTGAAGTGTACCTGTGCAGAATCGGCGCAGAGAATGGAGCAAACCTGGGCAGGATGATGGCACATTGCAAGATCTGGCTTATTCAAACACCACCTGACCCGACAGAAATTTATATATATATATATATATATATATATATATATATATATATATATATATATATATATATATATATATGCTGATACCTGTGTTTCCTTCACAATATATATGCATATATATATATGTACTATGGGGTTTGCCCCCTGCTCGGTTTACTCACCAACCCCCCCGGCCTGCGTTACACGCCAGCCACTTCAGGTCTCTGCGCTCACGTTGTGAAGAGGGGGGCTGAACGCACCCCAAGGAGATGTGGTCGCTCCTCCAAAACCCCCTCTTAAACGGTGATACAATGGGAAACAAATAGTTTTTTTTACTTCTTCTTTGCTCGATCAGCTGCTGGCTTGCTACTGCTGTCATGCGGCATGATCTGTATCTTGCGCAGCGCTTCAAACATTTAAACAGCCTGTACAGCAGCTGTCCTACTCTTTGTCTTTTATTTCCGGCCCCGGGTGTGGTTAAATCTCTTGGCACAAAGTCTTGCCTTGTGGGATGTCAGTTCTTGATATTTTTTAGTTTATAATTTAAAAACAGAATTAGAATCTGAAAATCTAACAACATCACATTAAAGTCTGATAAATTCTGAAAAGAATGATACCAAACAAAATATATGTAGGTTTCAAAATAAGCCCGATTTAAAGCGTGACAAAAAAGTGACATAAAAACATCACATAAAATCACTGAACAAAACCGTTGCACTTTTAGGCTTAGGATTATATATATATATATATATATATATATATATATATATATATATGTATATATATATATATGTATATATGTATATACTGTATATTGTGAAGGAAACGCTGGCATCAGTAAGCCCAAACCCCTACACGAACACATACACTCAGTCCCAGGTTTAAATAAAGGTTGATTTATTCAATAAGTACAAAAACACAGGTTTTTTTTCTCCTCACAATAATCATTCCACCACTGCACTGCCCTTTTCCAGTCAAGTGTTACCTCTCTACCTCCCAGCTCCGACTCTGGCTTGCCTGCTGGATTCTCAGCAGTCCTTTAAATAGTGTCCAACCCGGAAGTGTTCAGTCCTTCCGATCACAAGATTTTAAGAACTTCTGGGTTGGATAGAGAACTTAAGTTTTTCTTCAGCCCGGAAGTACCTCTGGGCTTCCGTTCCTGTGACCTTCTAGCACTTCCAGGCTATGTAGAAATAAGAGTCCCAAGGTCCTCCTGCAGCATCTCCTGGCGACACCCATGGTACCCAGCAGGGCCAAACTCCATATTCCAGAGTGCCCTACCGTTATGCTGCAAGGAAATCACCATCTTGAGTCTTGGGAGAGGCAGTGTCCCAAAGCAGCGGCCTTCCCCCATTCTTCAATTCTTTGGGAATCCCGGCTGGATTAAGCTGACAGCCGCCCATCACAATATATATATATATATATATATATATATATATATATATATATATATATATATATATATATATATATATATATATATTGTGCAGCATGGCTCAGACACAGGCAAGCAGACATCGTTTTGAATCTCCCAACACACGTTTACTTACTGTCTCTATTATTTACAGTGCACACACATCCCCAATACTTCCCCAAAGTCCAGGCCTCTATACACAATGATGCCTCACTTCAGGCCGCCTCCTTTCCTCTCTTCCCAAGCTCTGTCCTTCTTCCCTCCTGAACTCAAGCCAACAAATGGAAGGAGGCGGCCCCTTTTATAATCACCCGGATGTGCTCCAGGTGCCTCCCGATTAACCTCTGCCAGCACTCCCCAGTGTGGCGGAAGTACCGGCCACACACCCAGAAGCACACCGGGTGTCCCTGGTCGTCTTCCCCCCAGCACTTGCGGGTGTGGAGGAAGTGCTGAGGACCAGGGCTCTCCTGGCATCGGGGCACGCCCTGTCGGTGACCACGGGCCCCTATAGGGTTGAGCTTCCAAGCTCAGTTCCCGTGGTACCCAAAGCCACCAGGGCAGGCGCCCCCTCGTGGTCTGGAGGAGGTGTAATCCCTCCTCCGGTCCTTCCGGGCATCCAGGCTGGGTACCACCTCCAGCCACTTGCCACAATATATATATATATATATATATATATATATATATATATATATATATATATATATATATATATATATATATATATATATATATATATATATATGGTTGAAATAGTTTACTGTCAAATAAATGCAAAGAGTACGCGACACGTGTTTCGCCCTCATTCTGGGCTCATCAGGCGTACACACTCCACTGTACTCCCTCTCGGGAATCGAACCTCGGACATCAGCGCCAGAGGCGATGCCCCTAACGTTGCGCCACGGCGTGTGGTTCGTTTATTTGACAGCATGTAGATCGGGGTAATTACATTCACGGCATTCGTAGTCTGTGTCACAATCTGATTGTATGGTTCGATTCCCGAGAGGGAGTGCAGTGGAGTGTGTACGCCTGATGAGCCCAGAATGAGGGCGAAACACGTGTCGCGTACTCTTTGCATTTATTTGACAGTAAACTATTTCAACCATTCTATGATCTGCTCCTCACAAACTGAGGGCACCGTGGCGGATGTTAGCAGATTGCTGGCCAACCACAAGCGTTACCTGGTAGGTAACCACCCATACAATCAGATTGTGACACAGACTACGAATGACGTGAATATATATGTATATATATATATATAAGTTATAAAACAATAAATGATTAAACTCAAGGAAAAGGAAGGAATGTAACTTAAGGGTTAAGTAAATGTAACTTCAAGCTTAAGTGCATGAGGTTTCTGTCTATTCTTTGAGAAGCCAACAATATAATTTTCTAAGGTTAGAATGAGTTACATGAGTAACAAACACCCGTCCAGAAAATGGGAATAAGCTGATAGGAAAGCCCATACACCCCCCATCCTATGAACCGGTGCTAAAATCAACAGGAAAATCTGCTAAACAACTCTGTTAACAAGGAGGTGTTCAGAATAACAGGAGAATTAACAGGAATCAGAAGTTTGTGGTGGCTTTAGTTGATTTGAGAAGGTGATAAACTTCTGCCTATTAAGGGCCAGATGACTTGATGTATTTCATAAGGTGATATAAACAGAAAAAAGTATAAAAACAGATGAATTGTTAAATTGGATTTCTCACACCATGGGCTGAGACATTTGTGCATAACTTGATTCAAATAAATAAATGTTCTGCATTATTTTCTGTACTCCGTAACTACTTTCTTCAAAGATAGAGGAAAGTTTTTTCCATTACAGCGGCTATCTGCCACTGCTGAAGCTCACTAGAAGCTGGGTGATGCACTAAATATGTTACAGAATGACTTCAAAAAAAGATAATCCACCTTTCGGAGTGGATTTGTCAGAGCACAGACCTTAACCCAATAGAGATGCTGCAGACTGGCCTCAAGAAAGCCACTGACACCAGACATACTAAGAATATGGCTGAGCTGAAACAGTTCTGTTAGGAAGAATGGTCCAGCATTCCTCCTGAATGCTGCGCAGGAATCATCTGTAGCTACCTGAAATGCTTGTTGCTGTAGGAGCTTTGACCATTTATTAAATCCAAGGGTTCACTTATTCTTTTTATAACACACTGTGAATGTTTGATGGGTTGTTCAATAAAGACATGAAAGATTATAATTGTTTATGTGTTCCTCGTGACTTAGACCAGGCCAAATTTTATGACCAATTAATGCGAAAGGTTCACATACTTTTTCTTGCCACTGTATATTCATGCAAACACCAGTTCAACTATAGTACAGGATGGATAAACTGTTGTCATGACATTTGGACAAATGCATAAAATGTGTTTTAGGAACATTTCCTAAATTTTCTCAAAGGAGATCTCATTTTTTTCTTTTTTTAATATAAAAGTGTCACTTTTTCCCAGCTTGATGGTTTTGAGATTGCCTCACTTTATTACTTTCTACTGTAGTTCATGTGGGATGTTTAATTTTTATTCATCTACTCATTAAGATGACTTGCAGACAGCATGGAAAATAAGCAAATGTGAAAAAAACCAATGAATCAATGTTACAAGTGCCTTGTGAAGATGCACGCTTCCATAAATCCCATAATGGCATTTTAAAATGTCACTCATGGCAACAACACTGCAATACAGCATACGCCAGCCTGCAACAAACTGCAAAGCCTTATTGGGGTGATAAACAAGGATTCTGCACCACAAGCATTCTTTCAATAATCAGTTATAAAAAGCTAAAGATCTGAAAATGTGAGTGACGTACAGATAAGAAGAAAAAAGTACAAAATCATTTTCCCTAAGCAGCTATTAATCCCTTCCCAGAATCCTTGTTATGGAATACGCAACAGCAGTGGCCACATTTGGTACGACTTTCAGTAGCGTGCTATAAGGTGAGGGTGGGATGGGTTAATTAAAATTAAGAAAAGAAAAAGGAGAAACCATGAAACAGTAAGGTGGACAGACATTTTCTGCTACACCAAGTGCTTTAATGAAAACATTCTGTAGTAGAGGACTTCCGCAATTAAGACCTACAAACTTTTACAATATATCACATCAAAAAATATCTCAGAACAGATGACTCTACATTGTTATTTTTTTGAAAAGTGCCATAATGAAAAAGGAATTGGAGTGAACCCTATAATTGAAGGCAAATATTCTTTTTTTTAACTCAAAAGAAAATTGACATCACAACTGCAGGGATTTGCTGTTCCAAATATAGTAAAAAGGTGTGTGAGGCCTCCAAAAGACCCATAAATCTGGCCAGGAACTTCACTGACCTGTCTAGAAGAGGCTCTTCTAAACTTAGCAAGGTCCAGTGTCAGCAAGAGCAGGCCCCCAAAAATAGGGCGCTGGCAAACACAACTAAAATAATCCCAAAATAAAGTGAAAGTTCCACAAGAGAAAGGATAACCGTAAACCCTTGGCATGTATTAACAGGATAAAAGAAGATTCTTTATAAACTGATGATTTATTTACAAAAATAGAAAATATAAAGAAGAGTTCAAAAGAGTAAAAAGAGACACAAAAAAGTTGCCTAAAAGGGAACTTCTAAAACATCTAAAAGGGAAAAGCAATCCACAGCATACTAGACCCAATACATTAACCAAAAATCAAAATCCTGTTAACAGAGCAAAAATAATTAAGGAAGCCATAAAATCCAAAACCGAAAACGCAAACTACACATAAACAAAATCTTCAACTGTTGAATCCTGCTTCTGGCTGGCTATAAAGCTAGAAGAAGTATCTAGCACCTGGAGGTCGGGGGTGGGGGGTTACCACTTCTTGATCACCCACAAACAACAGTAGTAATAATAATAATTACTTTTTTTTAATTATTTAGAAGGGAGCCTCTTCAACAACCACTAATGTGTAGTGTCCACCGAGATGATGTTATGGTAGCCATCCTTGCTTTAGTTTGCTCACCACACATTGGCTATTAGGTGGTTAAGGGGAGAGAGAGAGAGGGAGAGACAGCTAGCCAATCAGAGACAGGTAATGAGTTAGGGGTGAGAATGGACAAGGCCTTGATAGGCCATTTAGTCAGGATATCAGAATTAACTCTCTTTTTGAGAAATGCACAGGGATCTTTTACAGCCACAGAGGATCAGGACCTCAGTTGACTGTGTGTCATCCAAAGGACGGTGCCAAATTTCACAGCACTGTGTCCCAATCTCTGCACTGGGGCATTAGGTTCCTCAAACATACCACAGGTTAACCGCCCCTTGTTGGCCTTACCAACACCTCCTCTCATAGCAACCTAAGATTTTGTAAGATGCTCCAAGATGGACCTGAACCTGCTTAGCTTCAGATGGATTACCTGTTCTAAAGCGCAGGTGTGACTGCTGGCCAAGGAACATAGGCACATTTAAAAGGACGCTACATAATGATAAACGTAACAGAAAAAAATGAAAACAAAATATATAAATACTCCAAAACAACAAAAATAACATAAAAATACATCCACGTATGTTAATACATAACAACTACCGCATATACAATTATATTTAATTAATTGTCCTGAGTAAATGGGTCTTGTTATGATTTGGGGTCATTTAAATTATTTTCCTTTAGTTACATTTTGAATTTAGGTTTTGGGGGGTCATAGAACCCAAATTTAGCATTGCTTTTCTGGTTGGGAATAATTTTCTGATAGTTACATACTGTGACTAAAGTGGAAACAAATAACCGCTGGTAATATCTGTTTTGTGGGCTTCCATGTCATCCTTGTGTTTCTGAGTTTTCTGAGTATAGCCATACACATAACAGCAGGGAGCAAATGGGGGTCCCCATGGAGTTTTGATCACATTGATAGACCTTGGGTTTCAGACTGTGAGGTGCCGGACCGGTATGCAACCATTTACTGCAGGCAGTTGACTACTTTAATGGGACAGTGTCTCTACGCAACACCTCACTTCAAGCCCTGCTTATATATTTTTTATGTCTTTTCAGACACCATTTTTGGTTTTTTGGTCAATCTGAGCATCAATTGCTATACAACAACTCTTTGAGGTGCACGGCACTGTTGTATAACCACAATTAGATAAAAGGTCTGCACCGTGCACTTCTCTGTCAGCCGAGTTTGTGGATAAACCTAACAAAATTGCTGCGTGATTGTTATTATTATTCAAAGTTAGTGCTTTTTGACCCTTTTACTGGCTTCAACTTGGAATTTTTGGTTTTACATTTAGGATTGATGAAAGATAAGACAGATTCTTGGCTATGACATTTTTCTTGTATTGTCTCTCTACATTCATTATTCTAAAAGTTTGCCTTTACGTGTCGCAGACATAAAAGATCTAGTAGCAAGAAAATCAACATCTTCAGACACACATAATGCAATTCAATGTCCTAGCAACACTGAGGGCAATTCAGCAACCAACCCTGGAAGGAGTGCCAGTCTTCTGCAAGGCTCACCAAAGAATTTAGAATTGTCAGTTTTACTAACACACATAATTTTGGTATGTGAGAGGCAAGCCCATGGAGTCATATGCAAAGAAGAATATCTAAAGTCTAATCAGAGAATAAGCATGCCACTCCACTACAAAGGTGCTATAATATGTTCGGCTTTTATTTAAAGCAAAGATGGCATCAGCTCAGGACATGTAAGCTAAGTCTGTGTGAACTTTTTAACACCAGTACAGTCTCTAATTGTTGACATACACTTTGAACCAGACAGGGCAGGCAGAAGACAATTCTTGCAAACCATTTCATCACAAAGGCAAAAGGCATCCATAAGTGGACTCTTCTAAACAAAAGTTGATGATAGACGGTTAAGAATTCAAAGCTTTTTCAGTGTGACACTGAGTTATTTAACCGAAGTGCCGACCAGATTCAGAGGTTCGTTTCTGTTAACTTACAGGAAGCTGGACAGAGTTCTCCTTGTTTTAAATCATTCAGAGATCTTCCTCATAAATATTTGAATAAAAACAGCATTCAGTGTCCTTTTTACTTTAAGTAATGAAAATGCCTCCACAAACAGTAACTAGCATTTCATCATAGCCCCGATTACAGTTAAGCATCCTTACTTAGTTATTCTCGTTTAGATTTTGAAAGGATCCAATGGTGTTTAAATAAAGAAGAAGAGGCGGGAAAAAATAAATAAACCTGACAGCATGGCTAAATGTAATACAATCTGGGCTTCATGGGAGCGCAATAAATACTAACAAGTCATTCATGTCCTCTTGAAGGCACAGTCTCTGTTTGTCGCATAACACGATGCCAGCAACTGAAGGTCTTGCCCAGTCTGCTCTAGCAGCAAACCGATTAAGATGCCCAGACAGAAAGACGTCTCGGCTGTTTGCATTATGGTGTAGACACAATTCACATCCAATTAGTGTTGGCATGTGAAATTCTGTCTCCCAGGTGATGACTGATGCTTGTTTTTATCTGTTTAATGCCACACTCTTCTGCCACATTGTCACTTGGACATTGGCTCTCTACACTTAAATCTGTCACAATAGATTCAATTAGACCCCATTAATCCTCAGGGGCACTTCAGTTTGCTTTAGGAGCAGATTTACAGTAAAGCAGAGCCGGAGCTAAAGAGTTCTGCATCAACAGAGCCCACCTTATCACTGTCCACTAACACCCACATGAACACTCACACCTCAAGTTGTGCCTGCAAGTCCCTACCAGTGTTTACCTCTAATCTCACCGTGGCCATGGTTTTATACGTAAAACAACAGTGCCTCCTACTGACCACTTCTAATGAGCATGATGCATTTACATGGTCTTCCAAAGGCCACCTCTACAATGGCGTCACCCTATTATGTTAATAAGATGAACACTTTGAAATCAGTTCAGCTTTTCTGTCAGTCACCTCTTCACTCACTGGTAGGAAAAAAAAACCCACGCATGATATACCATTCGATTCATCATGGTATCTATTTGTACATAATGTAGATATTTTTGGGGTTCCCTGCCTCTTTTGATCCTCTCCAGACCTGATAAACCCTCTTTTTAGGCCATTTTTTACCATATTTTGTGCAAAAAAGACACCCTTATGATAAATAGGAAACCAGTAAGTGTCTTCAGGAAAAATGATCAGAAGGACTTGAAGTTGTTGCATGCCACAGCAGGTGACCCCAGGCCTAATAGGATACGAGGGGTCAAAGCTTCTCCTTTTCAAAGAACTTTGAAAAAATAGGGATTGGTAATATAGGCATGTGAAGTGAGGGTTTATGATCTTTTGAGGATCTGATCACAAATATGATAATATTTTTGATATTTGATTCTTTACTGGTGGTTCTAGACCTCTAAAAGCCACCCCCAGAAGGCTAAAAATGACACATTTCAAGCATAACCATGTGGGGTGTTGTTTTAGACTATTTCAAGGTCAGTGAATATGAATATGATGTTATTTTTAAATTTTGATCCTTTACTGAGGATCTAATCCTCTATGGACTTCTACCAACAAATGACAAGTTTCTGTTACAATTAAGTGAGAAGTCAAGCAAAATGACACCTTTGATTGGCTAACTAAAAAGATTATAATATGCAAGGTTTTGAGGCAACTCAGGCCCCTTCTTCAGGCAAGATGAACAATTATTATAAAGGTAAAGGTGAATAAATTGGACTCTGTAGCTGCTTGAATAAAAAAGTACGACTTCTTGTTAGTGGAAATAGCTCAAAGGTTGATAGAAATCTATCTACGATGTAGTCATTTTGCTTGATTTCTCACTACATTCATAATGGCTAACATGGTACAACACTCTAGTACTATTACAATTAAGAATATTTAGACTTTAAATGTTCACATTGAAGCACACATTTTAATATGTCAAATATCTGACACAACTATCCTTGTTTATATGTCATTCTGGTGTGAGTTCAGACCAAAGTGTGTGTGTATTTAATTAATTATTTTTTTACATATTTATGTATTTATTTATTTTAAGAGCTTCTGTAAAAAGTGAAATCTCCCGCTGGGGACAAATAAAGTTCTGTCTATCTGTAATCAGTGCATGCTCCCAACCTCTATCTATGTACCTACCTCATGAAGCAAATTATTACATTTCTTTAAAACATGCTGAATTAGGACAGTTTATGCTAATTCAAACTTTTTTTAAACTTTATTCTGGCTTTTAAGTAACAACTAGTTAATCAAAGCCCCTCCCATGGATCCACATTTTAAAATAGTCCTCAAAATCATCATTCCTCAACTTTTACAACTCATTTTGAACAGCACTGATGAATTCTTTACAGTCTTGGAAGGATACTCCCTCATGAACATCCTAATTTTGGTGAAAAGCCAAAAAGTACAAAGGGCTATCTCTGATGAATAAGGTGGGGCCTCGACAAGTTGATTCCAGAGGTGCTGAAGAAGATAGTCTCGGTGGCTTGATGTGTTGTTCTGCTGGTGGAAGAACAATTTGAACATGTTTAGTAGGCGATTGCAGTGACCTCAGTGGAGATTTTCGAATACTTCCTTTAGGCATTTCCCCTTGTTGACCTCAGGAGTCACTGCCTGTCCTTCCTTGAATGGGACAGCTGTCACAAATCCACAATCCATGCTGTGCTTTCAATGGTGATGCCAGTCCTTTTCTATTCCAAAGCACAGATTGGTTCTTGGTTTCTGGGTTCATTTTGTGCATTTTGACCACTTGCTGATGCACTGATGACTTGGTCCATCTTCACTAAAGTCATTTTTTCAAAACATTCTATAATCCGCAATGAAATTCATAGAGCATGAAGACAGGTTTTAGCTCATCAGAAAACTTCACATCTGATTATAGATCACTACCACCTGTACGTCATTTTCTCATCTTCATGGGGATGACATGTTTTGAATTGTTCACTGAAACTTTCAAGTCCAGGTATGCATCACTTAACATCCACGATACGATCTGTGATCTGGGCATTGTGCAAACGCCATATTATATACATTACTTAGCAAAGTTATATGGGATACTGCAGTGTACCTGTGTTGACTAAAGAGCCAAGATACTGTACATATACAGTACTAGATTTTGGCCACAGGAACCATAATGCAGTTCACTGTAATATTTTTGGAAGAAAATTAAACAAATACATAATGCTACAACACTCTAGAATTACACGACACGAGACTGGGTGTGGCTACCTATGCGTGAAAGCATACACTGTTATGCTGGAAAGTTTTTATTCATAAACAGGTAAAGTTCATATCAAAGTAATGATAGAAAGTTTAGTGCACCACACACACTACACTATCAAGTATTATCTCTATATATATATAAAATCCAATGTCTGTCTGTCTGTATGTTTATCCGCTTTCACGAGTAAACTTTTTAACGAATTTAGATCGGGTTTTTTTTCCTATAATTTGCTTGAACATTCCGGTTGATTTTGCGACTTCTTTCATCACGCTACATATCATAGTTCACTTGTAGGAGTGATTTATTTGTGTGAATCCAAGAAAGAGGCTGCGGGCCGACGTCAGGAGTGGGGAGATGGGTGGGGTCCTCCTCACTCACGTGCTAGCCTCCATTCTAATCACTCTACCTCTGGCCACGTTGTGGAGCGGATCTTGCCTCCACTTAGCTAGTGATACCTGCTTGTTTATTGATTTTTAAAGATTGTTCTGTTTCACTACTACGTGGGCAGGACCACAGTGGGCAGTTAGTAGGTTAAACAGTGGCATGATAAAGTTTAGGCACCCTTGCTTAAAATGGCTATGAATAGTTAAGTGAGCAGAAGATGAACTGCTCAACCAAAGGCATACAGTTAAAGAGGACACACATTTCTTTTCATTATTATGTACAATTAGTGTATCATTTTTGTTTTTTACAACTGTACAGTGAAAAAAGGAAAGGAGCACCATGCTAGATTTGGGCAAGATATTTGAGGTCTCAGATAACTTTTACCAAGGCCTCAGACCTTCATTAGCTCATTAAGGCTATCGCTTGTTCACAGTCATTGTTAGGAAACCCCAGATGATTCAAATTACAAAGCTGTATAAATTCTTTGACTCCTCAAACCTTTTTCCAACAATCAGCAGCTATGGTCTCCTCTAAGCAGCTGCTACGCACTCTGAAATATAAAAGAACTGATGCTCACAAAGCAAGAGAAGGCTACAAGAAGATAGCAAAGCGTTTTCAGGTAGTTGCTTCTTCTGTTCATAATTTTATTAAGAAATGGCAATTTTAATTAATAGGGATTGTAGAAGTCAAGTTGATGTCTGGAAGACCAAGACAACTTTCTGAAAGAACTGCTCATTGGATTCCTAGAATGGCATATAAAGACCCCCGTTTGACTGCAAAAGACCTTCAGGAAGATTTAGCAGACCCTGCAGTTGTGGTGCACTGTTCTACTGTGCAGCAACACCTGAACAAATATGACCTTCATGGTGGAGTCATCAGAAGAAAACCTTTCCTGCATCCTAGCCACAAAATTCAGTGCCTGAAGTTGGCAAATGATCTAAACAAGCCTGATGAAACAAGTCCTGTGGACTAACGAAATGAAAATAGAACTTTTTGGCCACAATGTGGAAAGGTATGTTCAGAGAAAAAAAGAGGGCTGAATTCCAGAAAAACAGCACATCTCCAACTATTACGCATGGGGTTGGATCAATCAGGCTTTTTGGCTTGTGCTGCAGCCAGTGGCACAAGGGAACAGGTCATTGGTAGAGGGAAGAATGGATTCAAATAAAAGCCAGCAAATTCAGGAAGCAAACATCACACCATCTATGAAAAAGTTGAAGTTAACACTAGAATCCCTGAAGCCTACTAAAAACGAGCCACCTTAAATTCCTTCTCACCTCTCCATTAGCGCCTTTTGTTTAAAAATGTGTCGCTCAGCACAAGCACCAAGCAGCCTGCTATCCCATCTCCCCCACTGCCTGAGCTCAACTCGGGCAAAAAGTTCTCCCAGCTCAAGTCTTGTTTGTCTGCGTGTGTGGTGTCTGGAGTTGTATAGGCTAAATAATATAATGTTATTTGGAACACAGAATTTCTTTCAGTTTCTGGTTGCCTTTGTTTTTCTTTTGACATCATCATTTTGGACTTCGGTTGCTATGCGATTACTAGGGATGTGTACCCCCACCTACCCACTTGTGAGACGGGAGATGGCAGACAAATTCACCTCACTGTTCCGATCAACGACACACAAAGTGGTGAGCCAGACTGGGAACAAAGTAGTAGGAGAATCACCGACAGCTGCAAAATAACCTTTGTGGATTGATTCACCACTAATGAGCCAAATGATGGGCCTCTAGCAGAAACAGCAACAGAACAGAGAACAACAAACACCTGGTGACATGGGGACATGCTCTGAACTCAGCTTGGAATAATCCATTAAACTTATAGGCCTCAACGTCAAAGTAGCAGATCCTTGAAAAACTGTGAATGACATCCAGAATGTCATCTAGATTTCTAGTGCAGTTTTCATGCTAAAACTGGTCCATACAATTAGATTAAGTTTTAACTAAGAAAACAGGTTTCTGTAAATTAGTAAAAAAAATGAAATAAGATAATCATTGGCAGTTTTTATTTGAAGTAATGTGTATGTCTCTTTAAACTGAGCTACTACAGAATTATTATGGCATGGCAGTTAAGGGATGGAGTGAGAGAGAAGACCCCAAAAAACAAATACAATAAAGGCTGAACCAGAATGGCTTAAGTGGTTACATGTGTGAAGCTGATTGAGTTCAAGATATCTAATTAATGATTAACAGAATATTAAACAGGGAGATTGGATCAGAATGTCACGATTGATATTGCTGTTACTTTATGAAATCTTTGAAGTCCATGAAAAAATGACACTTTGTCCTTGGCTCTAACCTTCATAAACGTCAAGCTCCATCTTCAATGGTTCTTGCTGCCTGGTGCTTTTCTCTATGAGGGTCACACGGAGGTCTTGTGTCTTTTATAGCACGGTTCTGTGAATTTTGTAAGGCTGGCAGGAATCTGGCAGATTCACAGAAAAATAGAAGAAAAGATGGCTCATTCAACCCCTAGACACCTCGGAGACACTCAATAAGATTCTAAAGTTCACACAAGACGACTCATTCAGGAGTCGCGTTCATCTTCACTGGTGACTGCAGCAACAGCTGTGATTTCTTAATGTGGAATGAGCCTGCAAGCTCCGCTTTAGACACATACATTCTTTTTATTTTATTTTTTCTGGTTCACTTTTTATTTTTTCAGGATGGAAACAGCGGCAGCAAATCAATCAGCCTCACAATAATTTAACCAAGTGGCCCGTTATCTACTGGACCATAACAGAGAATGTGAATCAAGATCATTGAATTATTAAAAAAAAAAAGTAATGTTTACTACAATGCTACACACATACACATTATAGCATAATGAAAAAACATTCCACCTGTGTTTAACTATATTTGGAATACACATTATTTTCAAATGTAATTTACGCAGACTAAAGTTACTTTATTTTTTTATTCCAGTTAAATAAAGCTACATGCTTTCCATTAGATCCCTAACAACACAATACATTCACTAATTTTCTTTTTTTTAGTACCGAAACCTACCAAGTATGAGTTGAACCCAAGTCTATCGCATCGAGGCACCATCATCCTTAACCACCAGGCTTCCTGTAACATTCTTGCTGCTAGTGCATCCATTTGGTTAATCCAATTTCTCCAATATCAGGTCACAAGGTTGGGAATCGAGCACTTGGGTCCTTGGATTTGTAAGGCTGCAGCAGTGGCTGTACAGAAGGCACTTCTCTCCATCATTCCCTTGGCTGAACACAGTTTTATCGAGACATTGCTAAGGAGAACTGGAAACTATCAAGGTAGTGTAAAACAGGAACCCACCCTGCCCTTACTACACTGGCTGATTATAGAAAGGGTGGCGCAAGCACTAGTGCTGCTGTCTCAAAGTTCAGGGCCTTAGTTCAAAATTCTAGCCCAGTTTCTGTCTGAGGTGAAATTAGACAGACAGACAGATCTTTATGTGTCCCAACAGGAACATTTACTTTGTACAAAAACTCTTCAGTGTCTTTCGAGAAGTGGGTAGCACACACCATGATTAATTCAAGTCTGAACATTTACACCGTGGCAATTGATGGCAGTCCTGTCACAAGCCAACAACATTTTTGCATAACACTGATGGACCACTATACTCCACCCATCCACAATGCAAATCCTGCCATCTATGGTAAGTGTTATGTCAAGAAATGGGTGGCACATGCCACAATGTGTTCCAGTCCAGACATTTGCATTGTGATAACTTCCCAGCCACTAACCCAAGATACCTTGATTACAAAGGCCCTCAGAAGAAGCTACTTTTACGCTAGGCGCAATAGGAAAACTCCTACACTCCTATGCACAAGGACAGCCCACAAACAGTGCAAGTGGAGCAGTTCTTAGTGATGTGACCTGAGCTGTCTCTCACTCAACCCCCACACTTTTGTGCAGCACAGATGGCCCACTACACTCCATCAAACCAGAGTGCAAATCCTGCTGGCTACTCCAAGTTCCTTGTCCAGGAGTGGGTGGCACATATCATAATCTGCCCCAGTCCAGACTTTTGCACTGTGGTAACTGCCACCACATCTGGATTACAAATGCCCTTAGAAGTAGCTCCTGTGTGCCATGTGCAATAGAAGAATTCCTAAGCTCCTGCATGTAAGAACAGCCTTCCTGGTGACGTCAGCTGAGCGTTGTCTCTCTCACTCAGACCCCACCTTTTTGCGCAGCACTGATGGGTCACTTCACTTGGTATTCTATTTTCTTACTACTTCCTAGAGTCATGTAGTCTTTGTTGATTGGGCAGGCTAGACTGGCCCTGCGTGAATGACTGAGTGAAGTATACCCTGTGATGGACTGGCATCCTATTCAGAGTTTGTTCTTGACTTGTGCTGTGAGACGCCCATGATGTTATGAAAGAGTCCAGAACATTAATACATGAGTGACTAATAGTGTGGTGTTCCTACCGCCTTATACCAGGGATCCTGTGTGGCCCATACTTGGACCTATGGGTTAAAAACCTATGGATGCAGAATTGAAACTGATGGTGAGGTAAGCAAGGCTTAGCCATACAACATGAAGTTGCTAATTTTGACTAAGTGATGACAGCTATTATCGTCATACATGCATACATTCTCAGACCCACTTAATTAAATTCAAAGTCACGTTGCTAGAGAAGCCTATCCTGGTGGCACTGGGCACAACGAACAAAACAGCTTCTTCATCTTAAGAAGAAAGGAATATAACCTTGATAGTGTTTTTAAACAAGATCTGCTTCCTGGTTCAAAGAAGTCACCACTGTCTTACATAAGATGTGCTTACGAGAAAGGTGATGAGAAGTAAAGCTCACATTTGTAACCTTGTCACTTGTTAGGGGGCTAATCTAGAAACGCACAAAGGGTGGCAAAGTGTCTGATATCCATCCATCCATTTTCCAACCCGCTGAATCCAAACACAGGGTCACGGGGGTCTGCTGGAGCCAATCCCAGCCAACACAGGGCACAAGGCAGGAACCAATCCAGGGCAGGGTGCCAACCCACCGCAGAAGTGTCTGATATGGGCCTACCAAACATTTCTTATAACTGGTATTATTATCAACAATACTAACATAACATTCTCAACCTTGCATAATCTATTTTAAAATTATGGGGGGCTGAAGACTACTCTGGGAACTTCAGACACAAGGTAGGACCCAACCCAGTTTAGATGGGACGACTTATGTGTAAAACGTTATTCAAACATTGTTCATATATTTTGTTCATATTTTGCATTTTTATTTTCATTTATCTGTATTAGAACCTTCAAACTGTTCTCTTAACCAAGTGTTTTCTTTCCTGGCACATTTTTTTTGGATTTATACAAACTCATATATACAGTGAATTGACAGAGTATTCAGACCCCTTAATTTTTCACACACTTTATTGTGTTGTAGATTTAATTTTAAATGAATTAAGTTGTGTTTGGATTCAGCGGGTTGGGAAAATGGATGGATGGATGGATTAAGTTGCCATTTTCGCCCATCAATCTACACTCAATAACCCAGAATGACAAAGTGAACACATGCTTTCCGAACATTTGGTAAATTTATTAAAAATCAAAAATCTCTCATTCATGCAAGTATTCGACTTGGAGTGTACATTATTGCCTGACACTCCAAACTGTGTTTGGATGCATCCTGTTTGCTTTGATGGTCCTTGAGATGTGTCTAGAACTTAACTGGAGTCCACCTATGGCACATTGAATTGATTGGTCATCATTTAGAAATGCACACACCTGTGTATAGAAGATCACACAATTCATGCTGCATGTCAGGACAAAAACCAAGCCATGAAGCATAAGGAACTCTCTGTAGACCCCTGCAATCGAAATTGTGTCAAGCCACAGATCAAGGCTAGGGTATTGAACAATTTCTAAAGCTTTGAGTATTCCCTGAAGCATAGTAATTGTGATAATTGTCAAATGGGAGAAGTTTGGAACCACTGGCACTCTTCCTAGAAATGGCTGTTTATCCAAACTGGCCTGGGATGTGGCCAAAAACCGAACTGTCCCTCTGACAGAGCCTAATAAGTCCTCTGCTGAGAATGACATCAAGTTCAGGGATATGAAACATACACATTACCAATGGCACATATAAAGTACAGAATTACCTATAACATCCTAAATTTTAACAAGCATTTAAAATGCTATTCCTCATATTATGCAAATGAGCAGGACACTTCAGCCAAAATTGGCCTTATTGTCAATTTATTACCTTGGAGATTCCACGTTATACTGCATGCTCACCAGTATTCAAAAATGTATGTAAAGGGAGATTAACAGATGTGCTGTCATCTAATTTTTCTGTATCATATTTGAAGAATAGCAAAACTGCTTCCTGGAGCCGGCAATATTGATCCTCACAATTGTGGCATACAGCATGTAACTCAATAAGAAGCACTGTAATGGCCAAAACGGACAGCAAGAGAAATGGTATGTATCTTAACAGGACATTTTAATGAAGAGTCACAGATGCAATTCTTCATAGGATATTCACTAAAACACAAAATCCCAGTCAGTAATGAAGTCGACAATCTAGAGTGACTGAATGTACAGGCCAAATGTAAGCTTATATGGTCATTTGTGTTCCATCCAACCATTGGTTTCTGCCAGAAAAGACAAACAAGAGCAACATTACTCTTTGAAGCTCAAAATCACCTCCCCTGCTTTGACCGCCGCCTTCATGAGGCGTTAGATTGGGCACTCAGGGAGCCTTCTAATTGTTCCCACCCAGTTTTAAGCAAAAATCACTCGTGGTTGTCTCCAGACTTATGAGGTTGACACACAAAAAAAAAAAAAAAAAAAAAAAAAAAAAGAGTCTAACCCAATAACTCGGGAACTGTGGGGGGGGGGGGCGGGGGGGGCAAAAAAGGGATGGTTATTGAACCTGTTCTAACTTGTCACAGTAAGGAAAGGCTCAGCTCGATTGCTGCACTCAGTATAAGTGGACATGTGTTAAAATATAGACACATTCTTACCATCGTTCAGAAAATATTTGAGTGTAAGTGTGAACGGCGAGTTGACATCAAGTTTTTTGTGAAATTGAAGAAATCCACATCAGAACTTTTCAATTACTGACTGAAGCTTATCATGAAGACTGCATGTTTCATGCATGCGTTTTCGAACGCAACAAGTCAGTGTTCAAAGGATCCCATTTTTTGTCAGTAGAAGATGTGAAAAAAAAAGGTGGAGATCATAAATATACTTTCAGGAAACTGATCTGCGGAATTGCTTTGAACATTGGCAGCATCGTACACAGCTGTGTGTCAACTCAGAAGGGAAATATTTTGAAGGTGATCAAAGTTAATTTCCTTAATTTGTTAAATAAAAAGAGTTACAAGCACAATCTCTTTTTTTTTTGTGTTGGACCTCATATATATTATACGTCTCATTCTTTGAGACTACATGCACACTCATATTTGCTGCTTAGAAGTAGGCCTAATCAGTAGCCTCTAATCAAACTACTATGCACATACAGTATTTAGAATGTGTGTGTGTGTGATGTGGCAACTGGAGTAGCTGGAAAAAAAATGCAATTAGAGGTGGGGTTACCATGCCTGTTTTACACACAAAATGACCAGCACTCACTTTGCTGCCTCAGTAGTACCCTTTAATACTGTTGTGGCATGAAATTTTGTATATAAGTTGATAAATATTTTGTATGTCTTTATTTCTAAATTATACAAAGCAAATTAAATTTTCAGGGTGTTATATAATAGATAAGAATAGCAATGCTTTGATGTTTAATTAACCACCACACCCAATTTAGGACTGAGTCAGGATGTAGAATTTATTTAAAGGGTCAGGAAAGGTGCCTAAAATGAGTTTGGCAAGGGGTATTGGTGCAGGATATTCAATGAGACATCCCCTGCAGGAAGCTGGTAAGCTTCAGCTAACCAAATAATAACCACTACTCGAGGGTGTACAAAAGGTAGTGTGGGGATGGAGCATCAGACTAGCTTGGCAAGAATGACTTTGTTGGACTGAGGGGCTGTGGGCTATCCGTAAAGCCATAAAATAAAGCAATTGCGGGATGTGGTGCACCAGAAGTCTATTGGTCTGAAGGATGGCTATTTGGGATTGGTTTTGAATCAGAAGCCATTCGTAACACAACGCCCTCTTGGTTTTGAACAAAGAATGTATAAATGTAGTCACTTTATGCCTCCCTCTCTCTCACACACCATGGCATGAAAAGAAGAACACAAGCAGAAAGCACAACTAAGCAGTCATATTGAGACAGGCATGCGGCCTGTCCTGAAGAAAGCTGACTAAAAATTATGATTTAACTAGAGACTTTTAAGTAACTACAAGTCTGTGTGCTGCCTGAATCTACACCTCAGCATTTATCGGGCTGTATGGTTGTCACATGAACTTTGCTTATTGTTATTATTTTATAAACCAGTAACGGCACACGGCACGATAACGTGCAGTGAATACACTTGACTTGAGCATTCATAGTTTTCATACACTTTCTCTGTACGGTTTAGCATTCGTTTGTTCAGACGTTGATGTGCTTGCTGCTTCTTGAGCAGCTCTTCTTTTTCTCCACCTTAGTGGCCCGCTTCTCCTCTTTTTCGTCGGCATCTATTCGCGTTAAAACAGATTAAGTCAGTTTTTGTGCTGCAATTACTTAGTCCGTTTTCTTAAGCTGGCACTTAAGTCTTCAATCTGCCTCAAGAATGATTTAAAATATGAAGAGGTAGGGGAAGTAACGGTAAGGGTGGCAGGGAATGAGAACGGCGCCCATACGCATGCGCCACACGGTCGTCATGCTGGCCGCTGCCGACAGTTGATTGTACAATAAAATAAAATTAAAATAAAAAGAGGAATAACCTTGGAGGTCAATCATCATCCCAAAAGCAGATACTAGACATCACGTAGTATATGTGTACCAAATTTCAAGTCAATAGATCAAACGGTTTGAGAGCTACAGGTGATTTAAAACCCTGGACAGACAAACAAACAGCCACGGTAGCGTATTATACTGTATATAAAGATATTATCAGTAATACATTTTATTATAACCACAAGTTATAACCTAACTCCTGTTCGTCTTACTCTATGTAATTGCCTGAGGTTATAGACGTAGAAGGGAAGATGGGGAGAAATTATAAAGTACAATACCTTATAAACAGTGGCAAGTCTATGGGATTTAAGGCATTCTGATAAAGTCTGCACAGTAAAGATTGCAAAATGGGAAAGTAGAGTAATACAGAACTCTACCAAGACAAACAATTACTTAGTTAACCTGTCTGACTAATACCGAGTCTGGGAAGGCACATAGAGATAAAAGGACATGGCTTCTCATATATCTGATTTAAGAAGCCAAATTAAATTGCAATACCTAATCACACAAAAAAGACAAGTGGAATTGCTTACACTGGAGTTCTTACATTTTATTTGTGATCTCAAGAGAATTTAAAACTAGACTGCACTTGGAAATGTGGTTTCTCCCCATTCATTTTATCATAAACAAGTTAATTCAGTTTCTTCCTCCGGGTGCAGATGAAGCTACTCTGTTATCTCCTTCAGGTTCTTATCAAGCAGCCATGTTACGACAGACACAGAGGGTGGAATGAAGGACTCTTGGGTCTTTGTGAAGTGGACACCTTTGTAAAAGTATTTTGAGAACGTAAAACAATTAAGTTGTAGTTATTTAAGTTTTCTTCTGTTACCCCAACAAGCAATACAAATGTGCACAAGTACTTCTCAGAATGGCAATCACTGGTAGTTTCTTTCATTCATTTATTTATTTTCTAAACCAATTTCTTCTAATGAAGGAGGGAGCTGATTACCCCATTCAAAGGTGTAAGGCCCACACACAACCACAAAGCACCGCGTATTTGTTTTAGGATGTGGGAGAAAAATTGCAATATCTGGAGAAAACCATTTGGACGTGAAAAGAATATGTAAACTCCACATAGTAAGTGGCCATGCTCCACATGTAAAATTAAATCTGTAGTCAAATGAAGAATGGTTTCTTTTACAGGAACAAGCATCCACTGACATTGACAAATGAAAATGGAGGTCCAATCCTCCACAAGATGGAATTTATAAATCTATGAACCACACCCACCTCATGCCGCCTTCTACTGACCTTTAACTTTGCCCCTCATGTGAAAATCTATTTCACTGTTACTATGAAGCAGCAGTAGTTTAATGAATTAATAATGTAACATACTATAGCATTCTTAAATTCAGTAAATTTATTTCAGTAGCATGGGGGCAGGGGCCTATCCTAACAGTGCTGAGTGCAAGGCAGAAATTAACTATGGGCCTAGACATGCAAGCATTCACACTTACTAATTATGGACTAATTCAAAATTGGCAATTAACCTACTGTAACAGGTACATCTTTGTAATGAGGAAGAAAACCTCTACTATCACCCATCTGAGTACCTTCTCATGAGTGCAGTGGTTAATTGAACTGCTTCATATCGATGATGTATGAATCCACATAATAACTGTAGCAAGAGACTGGTGAAGATCCATGAATGTACAGTAATCCCTCCTCCATCGCGGGGGTTGCGTTCCAGAGCCACCCGCGAAATAGGAAAATCTGCGAAGTAGAAACCATATGTTTATATGGTTATTTTTAGAATGTCATGCTTGGGTCACAGATTTGCGCAGAAACACAGGAGGTTGTAGAGAGACAGGAACGTTATTCAAACACTGCAAACAAACATTTGTCTCTTTTTCAAAAGTTTAAACTGTGCTCCATGACAAGACAGAGATGACAGTTCTGTCTCACAATTAAAAGAATGCAAACATATCTTCCTTTTCAAAGGAGTGCAAAGCAAGCAGTCAAAAAAAAAATCAATAGAGCTTTTTGGCTTTTAAATATGCGAAGCACCGCCGGTACAAAGCTGTTGAAGGCGGCAGCTCACACCCCCTCTGTCAGGAGCAGGAAGAGAGAGAGAGAGAGATAGAGAGAGACAGATAAAAAAAATCAATACGTGCCCTTTGAGCTTTTAAGTATGCGAAGCTCCGTGCAGCATGTCCTTCAGGAAGCAGCTGCACACAGCCCCCCTGCTCACACCCCCCTGGGTGTATCACTGGGAACGGTCTCAAAAGATTTGAGTTCTACCTTTCATGTAGATCCCATCATGTATTCTAGAGAGGAGAGATGTCAAGGATTCATCAGGCAAGCACAGAGGTGCCCCAAGGATCAGTGTTAAGTCCTTTCCTCTTTTCCTTCTACACCACCTCAACTGGCCCTATTATCCACTCCCATGAATTCTTATATCAGTGCTGTGCCAATGATACTCAGTGGTACAAGTCATTCCATCCTAAGGACAAAACGGCTTCTGCTAAAATGCTGACTTGTCTCACTAACCCCTCAACCTGAATGAAGGAACACCATCTCTAGCTCAATCTGGCAAAGACAGAGCTCCTTGATATCCTTCTATTCAGCACTCAACCTCTGTAAATGTTGGTTCGTTATCACTAACACCTACATAGCCTTGGGGTGATGATCAATGACCAGCTATCTTTAATTGACCACATTGCAAATATCTTTTGTTCATGCAGATTCACTCTGTATAATATCCACAACATCAGGTTGTGTGCAGCACAACGTCTGGACTGGGGACTTATCTTGTCCTATCTGGACAACTGCAACTTTTTATGACCAGGACACTCCAGAAGATTTAAAATGCGGCAGCACAACTTGTTTTCAACCAGCCAAGGCAATCACATTTCACTCCTCTTTTCAGGTCACTCCTCTGGTTCCCTGTAGTAGTCTACATTACAAATACTTGATATTGGCCTATAGTGAAGTCAATGGATAAGCACCCATCCATATGGAGGCACTCATGGGGTCCTACAGTCCTTGTCACCCAAGCAGGTCTCCTTGTGAACAGTGTCTGGTGATATCACCTCTGTATGACATTAAATCTTAATCTAGATTATTTTCATCTGATATTCATAGCTGGTGGAACAAGCTGCCCATCTCCATCTAAACCTCTGACTCCCATGTGTTTAAGAAGACTCTCTTGTTCTGTAAATGTGTTTCAAATTGATAATAATTTTAAAGTAAAGTTCTTAGCAGCTAAAAAATTAACTACTGTAGCACTTGTCACCATGGTCTTACATTTAGCGCATTACAAGGCTGCTCATTTTACAGCACACAGATGAACCACTTAATTTGGTTTTCTTCTGATCACGTCATCCGAGGTCTTTGTACATGGAGGACAGAACATGTGACAACATGGTGTTACCAGTGCTGTTCATATTTCATTTCTATCAGGCATTCCTGATGATATAAAAATAATTCATACACGTTTTCTGGGGTTTTTTGACCCACATATTCACTCTATAGCGTCTTTTTCTATTCAGTCTTTACTTAAAAGTTTACAATTTTCTTTGTCTTCTTCTACACCATTTTGTTTTTCTTCTGGGCGCCGCTATTTTGTGTTGCATGTGTATTCTATTAACATTGAAATCATTCCCACAATGCACTGGGATTGCATGACGGTGACATAATTGGTACAAATTCATAAAGGTCACCTAGCACAGCCTCACATAATCTGAGATTAGATTTCTTATTTGAAAACTATGTGCTTTGTTTTGAGAATTTCTTCGAATTTGACTTTTGTTCTGAATCTAGTTTGATTTTTGAGTTAGCGCTACTGGTGTTGTTGTTTCTCATTTTGATCTTCGGGTTTGGCCATTTCCTTCATTTTTTAACCTTGTCTTTAATCCCAGTCTTTTCTCATAAATATTGTGACCTGAAATCAGTGTATGTCAGGTCACATATTCAGGAGCTACTACTGTTTAGGTGGGCCTGAGGGCATTGATTATTTTACCCTTTTGTGCTTTGTTACCCTCCATGTTAATTATTCTTATTTTTTACATAAAAATCTTTGCATTGTTACTTTGGACTCCTGTATCAGTTTTTTTGTTCAGGTGTTAGCTCACACTTAAGTCCATGATATATTTTGTAAAGTGTAAAGGAGGGACTGGTAGAGACCACAGCTAGAGGACTAATGTGATGCAGGACATGATTTGGGCTATAGGATGCTCTGGGGGGATTATGGGACCAAAATTAGGAGACTAGGAGATAGCTGCTCCTTGGGTTCAAATACATGCAGGGAACAGTGAGATCCCCAAGCAGATAGGTAGTATTATGGAGACCCTTTAGCTGAGACAAGATTTCCTGTCACTCATTGTGATGGACATGTGACTTAAGATTGGTCCCAGTATTGTAAGAGGGAGCTGGGGACAAGAGTTGTAGGGACACCTGTTGCTGTTATGTAGGATTTCTAAGATGATGGCCCAAGGAGATCCTCGAGGCATTCATGAAGAAATTCCCTTTCCCCATGGTCAATCCAGCCTTGGGCTTAAATACTTCAGGGCACTTCAGTTAGAAGAAATGGTATTAACAAGGGCTGACCTGGCATAAGGAAGAGAGGCTATAAAAAAAGAGAAAAGGTGGAGGAAACTTGGAGGAAGGACAACTGAGTAGGCAGGTGGGTCAACCACCCTATCACTGAGACTAGGCCTAACTAAACAACTGGTTACCCTGAGAGGCCAGTATGTTTATTGTGTTTCCTGGGCTTTTGTTATTATTTCTTGTACCAAATCTATTCAGGGTTTTGTTTTGCTATAATATCCTTCACAAAATTTAACCTGCTTGGATTCAGTTGGGTTCAGAGAGAGAAAGAAAAACAGAGTATCTGTGTAAATAAACATGTATGTGTGTCTTTTACCATAGACTACCGCACAAAATCAGATATCAGCACCAACTAGTACTATGACAGCAGTGAATCCATTAACATTGTCTGGTTGTCACAAGCAGTCCCATCAGAGGCAGGATGGCATTTGCAAAACAGCTCTGAGTGTGTAATTTAGCTGCTCCAATTAACCTAACAAGGCGACTTCAGATTGTGAAATGAAACCAGAGCCTTCACTGGAAACCCATGCAAACGTGAATGCTGCACAAAGATGCCATCAGAAAACATGAAAATGTGAGGCACCCAACAATTATCATAGGCAAAACATTTTTCAATTGGTACAGTAACGTTTACTTGAAGGCTCAGCATCCATAACGGAAATAAATTGGGTAAACTTGACATTTCATGTTGACCTCTGTGTTTATGTGGTAAAATGTCAAACAAATGCTAATATAACCTAAATATACAGCAAAATGAACTTAAATTGTATTTAATATAAACACACAAAATATTAATAAAATGAGCATCAGCTGATAGGGGCAGAGAAAGAAAGACCATAAATGCACAGGGGCCTGGTGATTCTGAATTAAAAATAATGCAGGCTGAATTTTGAATGTTCTGGTCATATAATATGACACAACAACGTCACTGGCTCCCTGTGTCTAGGCTGTAACAAAGCAGTTAATACTTGCTGCCTATAGCACCTTTCATTCTTCTTCTTCTTCTTTCGGCTGCTCCCGTTAGGGGTTGCCACAGCAAATCATCTGTCCGCATATTGATTTGGCAAAATTTTACAACAGATGCCTTTCCTGACCTAACTCTCTCCATTTATCTGGGCTTGGGACCGGCACAAAGAAACACACTGATTTGTGCATCCCCTGTGGCTGGGTTATATAGCACCTTTCATTAAGGGCACAAAATAGCCGGCATGACTGAGATGAGTGCTTGCATGTTTTTCAATGGCATCACCATGAGAGCTAAGATAATCCTCCCTTGCTTCAAATATAATTTGTAAACTATAAAATAAAATAAAACTCAACATTTTGCTTATTAAAGAGGCTTGTTTGGCCATGTTTAATGAAGATGGCATTCACTTCACTGGCCCCTCTGTTCCTGACAACAGGGAGTCTTGACATTGAAACAAACAGTTTGCAGACTGTAGATCAATAAGTGTTGAGCCATCAGGAAGACATTAAGACAGGCTGATTTATGGGAAATGTTTCATCAGGGAGCTTCCTGGTCACCTGGACTATGACAGGGTTGGAGTAAAAGCAGCAGTCTCTGTGTGTGTTTCATTACCAGAGAGAAATATTATGAAGCCGCAGGAAAAAAAAAAGTCTCAAGATACCTGAAAAGATTTCCATCTTAAAACAATTTACATAACTGCCTCTAAAGCCATTGATGGTATCTTTGGATCCCCTTTCACAGAACTCATCTGACTGAACCTATTTATGATTAATTTTTTTCCCTTATTAACATTAAGGTCAAAAATTTAGGATAGGCTGCGATTTTGTGCCATAAAAAGGAATACTCCACCCAAACTATATACATTTTATACCTCATACGTTCACTGTATTTTTGTTTTGTCCAGGAAAATGTCATGTTTTCATGGAGAATGAAGGAAACGCTTCCTGAAACAACAGGCTTCAATGGACACCCAGCTTGAAGATTGGCAAACATTATCAAAACATTCATTAAGAAAATCTCTGATTAATCATGCCACATAATCCAGATGTCACAATGTCCCAAACATATGCAATTTGGTAAAAGTATTGTCCCGGAAAATTATCTTGTGCTTATTCAAAATATCATTTTTGGGTGAAGTACTCCTTTCACTTGAAAAATAAGGTAATGAGGCAACAGAGTTCTCTATACTCCAACCAGCTCAATTGTTGCAAGCCCGTTTGGCAGCAGTTGGGTCAGAGATGGGATTGCAGCAGTACTACTGAGACATAGCTCCCAAGGTGGCTGCAGCCCATATTGGTCTTCTTCTTGGACCCCCGCTTATATCTTACCAAGAGATACAGATCATCCACTACCCTATAAAGTAATGCTTAACCACCGCACCATTAATTAAGTTACGTTCAACCTTAAAGTCACTCCTTAGCATGCCTATACCCGTCATACTACTACTGCTAGAAACAAACACTTCTTGAAAAATAAAATGGAATTGACAATAGCTTCTTTTTTCTATCAAATCACCTCAGCTATTATTATTATTATTATTAATAATATTATTTATTTGGCAGACTCCATTATCCAAGGTGACTTACAAACCAAGCTTTAAAACATACAAGACTGATTCCAAGGTGGAAGCATTAAATGCAACAGAGAACAAGAACAAAAATGGAGCAGAGGAAGTTGTACTCCTACTATATAATTAGACCTGCCTCTACACTACACAAATCAGTATCCAAAACTCTTTTTTCAGTACATCAGCAGCTCCCTGTAGGAGAGAAACTAAGCAGTTCCAAGATATTTAAAGGAAGGGGCGTTTTCAAAAGACACCAATACAGAAGTAAATTGGTCGCAGTTCAAATAGCCGAAAGGAGACCATTCCACAGCTTTGGAGCAAGAATGAAGAACAATCTTGTCAATCTTGGAATGTCTGGTAAGAGAAGGGACAGTCAAGCAAGTACGCAGAATGGAGACCTCTTGAAGGGACATATGGAGAGACCAGAGAGTGGAGATTTTGAAAAGCAAGAACCATTCAGAGAACCATTAAGTGAAGACAAGAGTTTTGAATTGGATCCTTACAGAAACAGGAAACCAGTGGAGATACAGAAGCAGAGGAGTGGCAGGAGTGAAAAGAGAGACAGAGAACACCAGTCAAGCAGCTGCATTCTGGAGGAGCAGGAGAAGTCGGATAGCACTTGAAGGAAGCCCCACCAAGAGTCAGTCATTATCCAACCCGCTATATCCTAACACAGGGTCACGGGGGTCTGCTGGAGCCAATCCCAACCAGCACAGGGTGCAAGGCAGGAACAAATACCGGGCTGGGCGCCAGCCCACCACAGGGCCCACCAAGACCGAATTCTAATAATCCAGCCTAGAGTGAACTGGTGCATAAACAAAGAGGTGTGTCGCATAATTAGTGAGGAAGGTTAGCACCCTCTGAATATTGTAAAGAAAGAAACAAAATGAATTGGGTCAATGAAGAAATATACTCAATGCTGAAAGTGAGAAATACAATAAAGCCGAGATTCCTGACTGATGGTGAAAGGACAACAAGAGCAATGCTTAGGGACAAATCTCAGTAAGGAAGAACTGAATTACTGACTTTTGAAAGGTTACATTTAAGGCGATGAGCATTCATCTAGGATGAGATGGCAGAGAGACAGCTAGAGATCTACACTGAAACCTGTGGGCTGTGAGATGGAAATGAGCAGAGGAAGTATTTTAACTAGAGATGAAATCCAACCTAATTCATCCTGATAGTGACCACAAGTCCAACAGGCTGGTAAGTGTGACTTAACAGAGCAAGAGTCAAAGGCTTGGAGATGCTCACGTCTATATAGAAAATCCTAAGGTGAGGACAGGGTCATCAACAGATTCTTCCAAGACAAAGCAATATTTCAGCAGGAAACCAAGTTTTTGTTTTTTTAATAATATGTATCCCTTAATCTCTCCCTTGAGCGTTTTTGTTAAAAAACTATTATTTTTATAAACACAGAAACTCCACTCCACTGCTCCACTTTGCATGAAAACTAATCTGGGAGATTATCATGACCAGACATGTAAATGATTATATTTGCATAAACAATGCTCATGGAAGCCACTACAGATCACATATCAGGCTTGTCATGAAAAGGTGACAACTGGGAATAAGAACATGGTGACCTCAAAATACATGTTGAATCCCTACTGCTTACTCTGAATGCCTTGTCATCTCTTTCACTGGTCATATGAACAACTGAATATGTTTCATAAGGTCTAAACATTTGGCCTCAGCAGTCTGATCTGCCATGCATAGAATCTGTTTGTCACATGCATATGACAGTAGGAGATGCTGGCCCTCCCTCCCATGGAGGAAAGATTGGTGAGGGAAAGATGAAGTGCCAGCAAATCATATGGCAGACTGCATCTACTGCATGTTAATACTTTCCACCATCATAAGACACTCAGTGTGTTATCTACCACTGAAGGCTGGGTGTAGGTAGCATGGATTGCAGGGGATTGACTTGAGTCCTGCTTCTCTATTGGGTGTCATGACCAATGGATTCACTCAGGGAGAGGACGTAAACAAGGAATTGTACACAAAGTGTAACATTTAACTGGACTGGTAGACTTGGATGGCAGGTTTAAAATCTGGATCATTTCAATATTTCCTAGTCATTTCATCAAAGAGTTTCTTATCACAATTTTGTTACACATTTTTGTAATAGTGAGTCGTATTCAAAAATAATAGTGACATAGAATTTAATTGCATGAATTAGTGGTGTACATAAAATATGTTTTTAATACCACTTTTGGTCGAATGGTAGAGAAACCCAGGATCAAGGAAGAAATGCTGGGATACCAACCAGGTTGTCCTGGTTAATTATTTCACACCAAAAATAAAATAACGCAATAATAAATAACAATAGTGCTGCAGACTAAAAACATATGCAAGTTGCCTCTCTCTTTAAACTGAATGTTGCTCATCCAAGTGCTTCTTTCTTGTTCGTGGAACTTTGTCACAAGCTTTGGTCCAAGTCACACGCCTTCCTCCGGGTTTATAGGAATTCCCTCAGAAGGTGTGGAGTCAATTGCCCTCAGTAGGTGTTTTGTCAGAGATGTGAAGTTAAAAACAGGTGATAAAATTAATGACAGTGCCCCTTCTTTGTTTGGGGTGGTACTTCATACCTCAAGAGAGCCTGGAAGGCAGCCCCAAGAAGCATAGGTTTCGCGCACTTTACAACAACATGTAGCTGGTTTCACAAGCAGCAGATTCCAACTCAAGTGATGAAAAGATTCATATGCAGTTGTGAGTTGTTGTTAGGTATGGATGGTTTGTGGCTAATTGCATTTTAAAATTTAAATATAAAAGTTTTCAAAGGAGTACCTGATGGAGATTTAAAATCTGCGCTGCATCCGAACATGATAGAAAGCGGATCATTGTGGCATTCTGTCGATAAACTATAGTGTCACATAAATATTGAATCAATATAATCTTTAGATAATGCAGCTGCACAATTGTTTTTAGTGTAACAGAAATACTGAGGACATTTCAGTGTCACTCACCCATCTTTCATACATTTCTATGTTAGTTACTCATGATGATCATGTCACCAACCTGCTTTGATTTCAAGGAGCACGAGAGGTGAGTTGCTACGACTGAGGTTCATGCAAGATGCAGTGCAGCCAAAAAGACAAGCGTGACATAAGGTGGAGGCAGAAGTCACACTGTGAGCACATAACGAGCACCAGGATTGGACAGGGATAGCACTTAACTTGTATGGCTGTGACCAGTGTTGGGGAACATTACTTTTAAAAGTAACTTAGTTACATGACTCGTTACTTACAAAAATAAGTAATTACAGTATATTACATAGTTACTTATTATAAAATGTAATGCATTAGAATAAGTGCATTACTTTTTCTTTTTGCATGAGAAATTGCAAATTTCACTGGACAGAATTTCTTGTTAAATCCCAAACCCATGAACCTTCATAAAACTGACCGTAAACAAAGCCAAATTTGATCATTTGTTTGTGTTTTATAAATATTGGAGTGCCCCTGAGTCTGGACTGGTGAAGGACATGCTTCTCAGTTGGCCAAGACCAGTTTTTAAAAGAAATAAAAAATAAAAATCGCCCCCCTGAGAAATGGCAAACTGCATCTCCGGGCTGCTAAAGTCCAGTGGCTTCCTGCGTGACCCTAAACTGGGTGGATTAAATTGTCACCAGACGGCTGGAGCACACACGTCTGCAGTGTTACACAGGCAGCAACAAGCAATATCTTAATGAAAAAAGGCAATATTTCTGCAAAATAACAGTCAATTTTTTTTTTGTTCAGAGTAGGAAGAAAGATCTTCCGTGTTAATGCAGTAACACATTTTTTAAGTAACACAGACATTTTTATTTCAAGAAAATTAGTACTGTTTTACGTTACTTGCCACTTTAAAATGACGGACTGACTACTTAATGCACGTTACTTTTAATGCATTACCCCAACACTGGTGATGAATAAACAAATGATATCATTACTTTTATATTGAACAAATAAAGAATATCACTATTCACAAACTGACTAAATAAATACATATCTAACATCATACGTTTTTTATATAGTAACACTTGGATATCCAACCCCGGTAACATCACACCATGTCCTCAGCGAGGCACACTTGCTTTGGAGGGCGCGACTACAGGTGTTTCACTCCTTTGTCATCAGGAGCAGCAGTCGAATGAGTAAACAAAAGAAATATAAATATTAAAAATAGACAGGTTACAATATTCACTCACAGTCAGGTAATTTAAACAGGATGTTTCTCTGTTTTAATATAGACAAGTTCGCAAATTTGCCAATGCTCCTCAATGGGAAATTTTGAAATTCAAAAAATGTGTACAGCACATTATATTCATGATATCTCAACGAAAACTCAATTGTCCTGACAAATTCTAGTGATAAATAAAGGTAATGTAACATTAGATGACTTTTCCAGTGATTTTCAGTCATAACCTTTGTTAAAGTATTTTATAGACTCTTCTGTTCTTTTTTTTATTTTATTATTCTATTTTTACTCTGTAGCACTTTGGGATTGCTAAAATATAAAGTGCAATATAAATAAAATTTATTATTATTATTATTATTAAAGATATGGGGACATTTGGCAGTGTGCTGCTATGAAGGCCAGACGCGTAATGCAACCTACCCAGAACATCAATTCAACTAGTCAGAGATTCAGTTTGATATTAGTTTGAATTTGTCTTTAGTTGTAGGGGTGGGCTCTGTGTGCTGACAACCAATAAATGTTCATCAAGAAGCACAATGCATATAATTCAGCAATGAGGAATAAGGAACGCAGGTATTTTGAACCTCACAAACAGAAGAGAGGTTTATACCACAACAGAATGAAAAAAAAAAATAAAAGGCTGAGACTGCAGCTGAACTCACCATACCTGTTAACCCTCCATAAAACACCAGCTCTGTCAGACAGCACTTTCCTGGCTGTCACTTAAATTGACATGGTCTGGTTATGAGATCCTCAACTCAGTTAGCAAGTCTGATTTACCCAAATGTCAAGTAATGCGACGCTACCTTAAGTGTACCAAATTTCGACAAAATCGGTCCACTGGGAGCTGAGCTGTTTCATGCAGACAGACAGACAGACAGGGCTATTGCAGTAGGTGTTTTTTACATTATATACAGACTCACCAAACAATGCAATCTGGATGACATTCACAAACTGCATACCTCCTGAACATTGAGTGTCCTGGTGTGGGCACTATCCTCCGCAACAGATGGTTATTTCTCCTAATTTTTGGGGGCAGATGTCTATGTGTACAACCTGCCTGGCAACAGACTCAGAGTATTCACTTGGAGCAATACATGATTGCCATCTACTGGTTGCCAGTATCCTTCTCTCTTTTCTTCAGACCCGTCCCCCACTGGGACACTGTGGCACACCACATAGTTGACTACATACCCCTCACAGATGATTAACTTCACACCAAGGGTTAGTGCTTGGGGATCTGTGCAATGGGGCACAATTAGGTAAATGTATAACTCAACAATGAGCATCTTTTGTTTTCAGCCATTGATGCTTATGTGTAGTTTTGTTATGGAATGACAGATTGTTCCTTTTTTCATTATTTTTCTCATGTGTCAAGTAAACAGAAGTATCTGGGGTATCTATTTATTTATTTGTCTGTCACTAAGTGCACATGACCTACTGTTGTCACTGTACTCTGGGTTGAAATGCACTTCAGGAGGTGTACTATTACAGGAAAGCCTGACTCAGCAGACCAGAATAATGTGGACCCTCCACTGAAGTGTTGTATCCTTCCTTGTCAGTCCCCTCCATCATTTCACCAGTCCAATCAGTTGGCCCCACCAGTCGAAAGACACATTACCTAAATGGCCTTCCAATACAAGCAGAGGAACTGTTTAACACCCTGCCATTAGGCTTTGTGTCGGCTTGGCTTGGCTAAAGCCTCTCAAGACCCTGAACTATATTGCTCCAATTCCAAGGATAGATGGAGGGATGGATGGAGGAATGTGCAATATTCATTTCTACTTGCCACTCTGAATCTGAAATGAGCAGAGGGTGAAGGACTGCTCAACAGCATATCATAAGCAGTTCATCACTGGCATTACTAGCCTGATACTGCAGGCGCCATTTCATTTTAACGCTTGGGCTGTGAGCCGTGTTCCACATAATGGGTTTGCTGAACAGAACGCCCTTCCCTAATGGGCTACCGTGACCCTGAGAGATTAGACAGCCATAAGAAGCTGAAATGGATACAAGTGTGGGGAGGGAGAAGGCACTCACTAACAGAGGCACCGTTCACGGGGTATCATTTCTGCCAGCTGGGGTCACGTCTTCAGCGAGCAGAACATATCCAAATGAAAATGCTGTTAGGTTTGAAGGCTGACTTGGATCATAAAGTCATGAGCCCTCAAAATGCAAGCTATAGTATGTCTGATTCCTGCTGACTGGCCAAGTAATGAAGATAAAAGGCCACCTAAACTTGGACTCTGCATGCCCTCCTTGACTGTGCTCAGACACAGCACTCGTACCCAGAAGCTCTTTAATTAACCCCTCATGAGACAGTGTCAGGCTCTCTGATAAACGAATACAGAAAGATGACTTGAAATGGCTGTCAATGAACAGAAAGGGACAGAGAAACAGGACAGGGAGTTGTTACAATGCTATACAAAAACAAATTGAATTGAACTAAGAAAGGCTAGCATTTGTAATAAAAGTAATAATTTATATAGCACCTTTCTCAAATCCAAGCACACTTTATACAATCTTAAAAAGAAAAATCATAAGTAACAATAGCAAAATAGAAAAACAGGAAAAAATATTCAAATCCTGCAAGGAATTAAAAATCTAAGGCTAAGAAGAATATTTAAACAGGAAAAGGTTCAAGTTAGTTATGAAAGAAGAAAGTGGAGAGTTGTCACACAAATATTGAGGTTAGGAGTTCCAGCTTGGTAGGGGGTAATAAGACTGAAAGATCTCTCAGCCCCAGAAAGAAAATTTGATCTGTGGGGTCCTTAGGAGCCCAGTTCCAGAGGACCTAATGGCATGATGAGGATTATAGTGATGAACAGATTGTTCTTATTCTCTTTGGCCCTGTCACACATGTGTGTTTCAGGCACAGCTGAAGGGCTCTGGTGATGATAACTCTCTTCTGGAGCAATGGTTGGTGCTGTCATTAATGCCCTTTCTTCGCTTCCCTCTGCAGGACAGAAGAGTGATTCCCATACCAGCTCTGACGCCACATCCATCATACGCTCTCCTGGACCTGCCTCTTCCTGCCTGGATCCCTTATAAACAGCTCCTGTTCAATCTCGCCTTAGTCTTGTCATGGACTCCAGTCTGAAAAGACCTAATGACTATTGCTTTTTTTTTTTTGCATTTTTACATTATATGGGGATCACGTATGTGCTTTCTGTCTCATTCTTACAACCCAAGCACACAATGGCTGTTTTGTTTCAAAAACTATTAGAAATGTTGACTTGTCAGACTACAAAACACATTCCCACTGTGCTCCTCATCATCTCAGATGAGACCAAGCCCAGAGAAGCCATCAGAGCTTCTGGACAGTGTTGATGTATGACTTCTGCTTTGCATAGTAAAGCCTTAACTGGCATCTGTGGATGCAGCAGGGAATGATGTTAGTTGACAAAGGTTTAAAAAAGTATTTCTGAGCTAAAGTCATGATATCCATTACAGACACATGACAGTTTTTAAGACAGTGACATCTGAGGGATTAACAGATCTGACGCATTCAGAGGTGGCCTTAAGCCTTGCTATTTACACACTGAGATTGGATTGGATTCCATGAACTTTTTAATTTTAGTGTACAATGTAGAGGGTGAAATGCTGAAAATTCTACCGATTTAGCTTTGAGGAGCGTTGTTCTCAAACTGGTAATTTATTTGCTGACTCACCTGTTGGCAAACTGGTGAGCCATGACCCATCTTTGCTTTTGAAGGACAAGGCCTTTTTTGAATGCTCCTTATATAGTAGAATATGATCATCTCACTTGTTCCACATCCATTTGGTATTTCAACTTGTCATATCGTTATTAGTCCTAAAACTACCCTGGTCCAAATTTTTTATTTAGTTTCAGCATCTACTCTATATATATAAAATCCTAAGCCTAAAAGTGCAACGATTTTATGTGACATTTTTATGTCACCTTTTTGTCACACTTTAAATCAGGCTTATTTTAAAACCTACATACTGTATATATGTTTGGTATCATTCTTTTCAGAATTTCAATACAAGTAATACATTTACACGTTATTGTCAAAAGGGTCAAATTAGACTGCCTCCTTTACATTCATATCCTGAATATCTACAGAAGCTTCTAATTAACGATGTACCTGAAAGTGAAATCTTTATTAACTGCATTAGATCCTACAAATCGGTATCCACTATGAACATTAACAGTGGCACTGCACGTGACATCCGTCTTGCAAAACTGTTAATTATTGATGAATGTACAATGGCATCCAGTCACTTACTCAACACCATTCATAAACTTCTACAAACGTTTATGAATAATAATATTCCCTTTGGAGGAAAGGTACTTTTATTAGGAGGAGATTTTAGACAGTGCTTGGCTATTCTTCCACATGCCATGCGCTCAGCTATTGTTCAGTGCACCTTAAAATACGCAGACAATTGGCATTGCTTTCAAAAGATACAGTTAGTACAAAACATACGATGTCCAGAACCAGATCATAACAATTGCTTATTACAACTGGGAGATGGTACACTCACCAATACAGATAGACTTCACCCAGATATTATTACAATTCCTCAAGCCTTTATCTGCGACGACTTAGTTACAGACAGATTTGGAACAGCAATCTCATTAGACCAAATGCCCCTTTTAACAAAACGCACTATATTATGTCCAAAAAATATTAATGTGGAAAACATAAATACCCAAGTCATTCCATTACTTCCTGGAGAGACACAACTCTTTCTAAGCTCTGACAAACTTGACTCTGATCACAACAATAACCATCTTCATTGACATTACAAGTTCTGACCTGGAATTACCTTTTACACTTAAACGGCGTGTACAAAGAAATTTTCCAATAAACCTTTACACTGTGCCACACACTTTATTGTTTGCTTTCTATTTGCATCATCTACACCTTCACACTATTCTATATCTCATTCATACATCACGCTCTTTGTCATTCCCAACACCAGGGGTTGGCGAGCGAAGCGAGCAGGGGGCGGAGCCCCCTAGTTCTTTTCAGAATTTATTGAACTTTAATGTGAAGTTGGTAGATTTTCAGATTCTTATTCCGTTTTTAAATTATAAACTAAAATATCAAGAACTCACATCCCGTGAGACGAAATTTGTCAACCGATTTAACCACGTCCGGGACCATAAATAAAAGACAAAGAGTAGATGACAAAGACAGCTGCTGTACAGGCTTTTAAATGTTCGAAGCGCCGCGCAAAAGGCAGATCACGGGCACGGCTTGATCGAGCAAAGAGGAAGTAAAAAAAAAAAGCTGTACTTGTTTCCCAATGTATCACCGTTTAAGAGGGGGTGTCAGAGGAGTAACAGAGACGGGGAGAAAGCAGGGAGAAAGCCCCCTAGTAAATATATAACTTCAAAAAACATGGTTGATGTGGTAAAACATGAAACACCTTGTCTTTGTACTGGTTTTGTATGAATCCAAGTCAAAGTAAATTAGTTAAAATCACTAATTTTTGTTTTTATTAGCATTTACCATACTGTCCCAATATTTTTGGAGAGGGGTTATATTTGATAATTGAAGAAACAGACAGCCAATGCACATAAAGGACAGGAGTGATGTGTTCTATGCGCTTGGTGTATGCATGAACCCTTTAAGCTGCATTCAGGACTCTGCATCCTTGTATTCATGTCTGCATGTCTCATATTGATTACTGTAATTCCCTCTTCATCGGCCTCTCCGCAAAATCTATACAGAAGCTACAGTACATTCAGAACTCTGCAGCCAGAGTCCTCACCCACACAAAGCGTTTTGCTCACATCTCCCCTGTTCTCTCCCAGCTTCACTGGTTACCGGTTCCATCAAAGATTAAATTCAAGATTCTGCTTCTCACCTTCAAAACCCTACATAAGCTTGTCCCCCTCTACATCACTTAGCTCCTTACATTTTTTGTCGCTCTCTCAGGTCCTCAAGCTGTAATCTCTTTACTGTCCCATGCACCAGACTCTTCACCCTGGGACAAAGGTCCTTCACTGTTATGTCCCTTCAATTCTGGAACTCTCTTCCTCAGTCTCTCCAAGATTTTCTCTTTCTCCACCTTTAAATCTCAACTGAAAACTTTCCTCTTCTATGAACTTTTGTCTTCTGTGTAATTTTTTTTTTTACTCTGTATGTAAAGCGACCTTGGGTTTGTGAAAGGTGCTTTATAAATGCAACTTATTATTATTATTGAAATTTACTGAGCATTTTAACAGGAAGGCCAGCAAAGAGGAAATTGTAACATCTGAGATGTAATGAAAGAAGACACAAATGTTTCCATGTCTCTACTATTAAGTAATGGGCCAAGATGACCAATATCATGAAGGTGACAATAAGCAGTTTTGTTAAGTGAGCTTAAATGAAACTCAAATGCAGGTGATGGGGAAAGGATACCTACATTTCCTGTGACTTCTGAAGGTTGAACTAACACACATGTTGGTTCAGCATGCTTTATATATTACAGCGTTTAATGTGTCTGTAATCTTGGAGGCAACTGACGTGGAACCAACTAACAACACTTCAGACATACTAGCATTCAGTTTAAGAAAACTAGCCTCCCACCAAGTCTTTAAATCAGCATTAGAGCAAACAATGAAGTAGACCTGCTATTAAGATAGATCTAAAGGGTGTACTCACACTAGGCATGTTTGCCCCGTACCATGCCCAAGCATGAATGCCACCACCCCCCAAACCCACCCCCCCCTCGCCACCCCCCCCCTTACTCCCCTGCTGGTCTGGACTCACACTGTGCTTAACGTTCTGAGCCCGGGCACACTTTCATCATGACCGTGCGACTTCGTATAAAGCCAAAACAAGATCTGAATACAGAATGACAGCATGCTGTCAAAATGATTTTACTTATTTTGTGGATGTTTTGGAGTCATGTAGGGCAGGATAACGCTCTACCCTTTTACAGATTTATTGAGTGTGCAGCGCAGTGTTTTGTTCTTAATCATGCTGCACGTACGAGAAGATTTTTATGGTGACAAGTGATGTTAACAGAGGAATTTGCGGCTTTTCTTACCAACTACAATGCACATTCATCTGTAAGGACTTAAAAAGATATTGAATGAAATAAGAATTGCACTATCTGAATTGTCACATCATTGATGTCATGTCTGTTTTCCATGCTCAGGCATGTTTAGTGATCACACTGTTCCCGAATGCTACTGAACCGAACTCGGGCCCACCTCTTCCTAGTGGGCCAGGGCACGGTATGGCTGGCCCACCACAGAGCGATCACATTAGTCAAACAAACTACACTTTGCGAGGTTATACGTGGACAAACATGCTCGGGCATGGAACAAATTGGCAGTGTGAGTACATCTTAAGTGTTATCAGTGTAACAATGAAAGCCAATAGAGTTTGACTGCAGACCTCCAGTGAATGACTCCTTTGTGGATGCTCCAGCCACAGGACCCTGTGACATCATTCAGGAGCCTGTGGCTGTAAGTGTGAAGTGGAGAATCTTTGGCACAGTGTGCATGCAAAGGCAGATATGTTTGCTGAGCATAAATAAATAAACAAATGTAGCCACATTTTGCTAAAAACGTGTGTGACTTCAATAACAAAATACATTTTATTATTCCTACATTTGTACTGTAGCGGAAATCTTCTTAAAACTAGATACATTATGTGTGTGTTTGACCAGCTAATATGTAAAAGTACTACTCTTTTGCTACATATACACTAAAAAATGAATTAATGCATATTATTACGTGTGTGCATGTGTGATATATCTTAAGGGCTCTGGTGATGGTAATTACCCTCCAAAGCAGGAGTTGGTTCTGTTGCTTAATGCCTTTTCTCTTTCTCCCTCTGCAGAATAGAAGATTGGCAGCCTTACCACCTATGACGTCACTTCCGCTGTCCACCCTCCTGGACCCATCCCTTTACTGCCTTAGCCATGCAACACCAGATACAGTATGCTGCCATCTTGAGCCAGACCCTTTTTGATGTGAAAATGTACTCACATTTTCTTTGATTTTTTTGATTATTTCATTCTAACCAATTACATGTGGTTCACCACTCTGACCCAAACCTCTCAAAATATTTGTGCTTTGTTACAATATACTATTTCCATCACACAATTATATAGTTTGCTGACTTAATATTTTCATAACACACACTTAAGAAATGAATGGCAAATGCTGCTACAAAACTAAAAAAAATAAAATCAACTCTGGTGGCATATCTACAATGGCAGACCCCTCTGTGGCTTTTCAGCCCGTAGGACTCTAGCATTGTCTAATGGAAAAAATGCCACAATACATTTAATAAAAGGGTATTTTTAGGTATTAAATTCCAAAATCATCTTGCGGAAATACTATAGTATTGTAGAAGCCATCTGATTGATGAGCAGAGCTGGATAACTGTTTGACAGTAACCTGTCATACTGCCAGAACTTAGTTTTTTAGTTTTCTCGCAGCATTTGCTGACCATTTACTACGTGCATGTTATGAAAATATTAAGTTGGCAACTTAGAAAAGGTAAGTTTTAAACTATAACATTGTGTAATGGTAATATTTTACTGTATACTCGTACATTAAATTGTGATACTGCATTATTAGATAAGACACACAATGTAACGAGTTTTAAGAAGACTTCTGCTATTGTACGCATGTAGAAATAAATTATCTTTTGATATTAAAACTGTACACTTGTTCATTTATGGTATTAAGCTTTTGTAGCATAATGTGGGCACATGTATTTATTTATTTTTGCTTAGGATTCATATTAATCTAGACATGTGCACACTACCCTGTGTCAAGGCTCTCCACTTCAAGACTCCAGCCACTGAGGGGTTTGCTGCTGGAGGTTTGCAGCCAGACCCTTCTCATGAAAGTGGAGGCCATGTTGATGAATAATTCTTCCTAAAAGGATTATATATATTAGGAAAAGAACTCATAGGAATGAAAAATCAAAAGGAGATCTCCTTAATATGTTTTTGGTTTCTCCTAAACAAAAATGAGATCAGAAAGAAATAAAATGGAGATGTGTCCTTTTATCTCATGCTTCTCAGATGTTTTTTCCTGAGGAAAGCCCTGGTATTCTCATAAGTGTCTCCTCTTGAGTTTCAGCAGAGATCTCAGCAAAGTCACACAGCAGGCTCAGATTTTCCAAGTAATATCTTGACATTTTTTTCCAATTTGGAATTATTTGCATTGTGTGCTCAGTAATATATGGTTTAAATGTATTGGACAGTTGTTTTACTTTACTTTGACTACAAAAGTGTAGTCTGAATACTATTACTATTACTAATATTATTAGTTACTCTAATTTACTGTACATTGCTGTGCTCCAATTAGCTCTCACTCATTCTAGAAGAAGAATAAGGCAAGGTGTCATAGTGGTGAAAACTTTGGACCTCAAACCCTGAGGTTGTGTGCGGGTTAAAATCCCACTACTGACATTATGTGACCACAAGCAAGACACTTCATCTGCATGTGCCCAAATTGGAAAACAGAAAACAGTTATCTCAAATGTGGTTAATTACCTTGGATAAAGGAATCTGTCCATTAATAAGTAAAAAAATAAGAAGCTTTGAAAGAGATTAAAGCAAGACTTGGAAGAGATCTCTCAAAATATGACACAATTTCAAACCAAATTCTCATAAATGAGAATCTCTTTTAAGTCTCATAAGCCATCAAGGATCAACCTTTGGGCAGTATACTTTTCCTTTGGGAAGGAAACCAAAAACAATCCTGAGGTACATGGGGAGTAGCTGGGGCAGAAGAGAACTTTGATTTACCAAATGAAACAAAATATGTTATATCAGATAGAGAATATTTACACCAAGACAGAACTGTGCTGGCTACACATATATTGTATAGCAGTCTATGAAGGAAATGACAATAGAAGAGGTCTTACGCATACACAGGACCAGCCACAGGAGGCGGTTTAACATTCTGCATTCAGCCCAGATTGATGGCTAAGGAAAAGAAATTTACCAAATAATTTCACCCACAGTTTCACTGTGGTCAAACTACACTCCTGCACATCCAGTGTAAGCTTCCCACAATAGCCTCTTGAGGTCCTACCATAGAAAAAACTATGGGATGGCAGGCAGTAAATTAAAAATTTCCAAGCCTCCTTTCTAAAACCACAGCGATTAAGTTTCATTAAATAATACTGACAAGTCACTGTCTTGAAGTTTTCTCTCAGTTCACATCTGGATATAATGGGAGTCACCATGTTGTGGTTAGCATTTGTAAAAGAAGAATTAGACTTAGGGGTCACATAGTAATTTATGGTAAAGTGCTTTGACATGCTTTCCATATTAAAATATTGCATTCATCTTAAAGAAATAGCATAAAGGGTTAATAAATGTCAGAAACCAGTTCAGGCATATCAGGAAATCAGAGCAAGCAAGGTCAAGTGAACAATTAAAGGTACTGAAAGATTACTAGGAGATGACAAAGAAGTCAGCAGATGTCTTGTGAACAACTACAATGCACAGTTGTTACACACACAGAAATTTCAAGGGTGATGGCTCAACCCAACGGGTATAAGAAGAACCAGAAAATAATGAAATGGGCTTTTATTTTATACCAGTAATGGCGCACTGCAGGAATACTCTTGACTTGAGCATTCATAGTTTTCATACTCTTTCTCTGTACGTTTAGCATTCATTTGCTCATAGGTTCCTGAGCAGCTCTTCTTTTCTTCTCCACCCTAGCGGCCTGCTTCATCTCTTCTTTCAGTGGCATCTTTTCGTGTTAAAACTGATTAAGTCAGTGTTTGTGTTGCAATCACTTAGTACGTTTTCTTTAATTTTTCACTTAAGCTGGCACTTAAGTCTTCAAACTGCCCCAAGAATGTTTTAAGATATGAAGAGGTAGGGGAAGTGACAGCGAAGGTGGTAGGGATGAGAATGGCGCCCGTACACATGCGCCGCACGGCCGCCCTGCTGACCATTGCCAAGAGTTGATTCTACAATAAAATAAAATAAAAATAAAATGAGGAATAACCTTGGAGGTCAATCATCACCCCAAAAGCAAATAGTAGACGTCACATAGTATATGTGTACTAAATTTCAGGTCAATAGTTCAAACAGTTTGCGAGCTACAGGTGACTTAAAATCCTGGACAGACAAACGAACAGCCACAGTAGCGTATTATATAAGAAGATAAGTAATTCTCTTCAAAAGTGGATCCGAGAGCAGATGATAGGTCCTTCCTATGCCTTGACAGAATACGGCAGAATAACTTTCAAAAGAGTATCGGAAACAGCTTCTTTAGTTCCTTTTCAGCTTCTTCCTTGCTTGAAAAAATATAATATTGATCTTGAACTTCCACTTTCAGTTTGGCGGGATACAAGAGGCTGTAATTGATATCGGCTTTCTGTAGCAACTTTTTAATGTTAAAGTAGGCTGCGCGTTTTGCAGTTGTTAATGGTGAGAAGTTGGGGAAAATACGAATTAGATTATTTTCAAATATAATTTCTTGCTTGTGTCTGAGAAGTGACATCACATCAAGCTTACATCGTAGTCGCTCGAAGCGGACAATAAAAGACCTAGGTTTAAAGGTGCTTGATCTGTATGTGCGATAAGCAGCTGCTATCTCAATGTCGAGTTTAAAATCATCTCCAATTATTTTAGACAGTAATACTACTGCAAATTTCACTGGGCTTGAGCCTTCTCGTTTCTCAGGTATACCCTCAATTCTTATATTATTTCTTCTGTACCCATCTTCCAGGGCCGCAAGTCTGTCTCCGAGTTTTTTGCATTCGGAATTCGCAGCTGTAGCTTTTTCATCGGCGTTAGACGTCAATTGTTCCGCTGTTTCAACTCGAGCCGTGAATGTCTGCTTAACATCATCCAGCTGATCTGTAACGTCATTAATCTGGTCGGCAAGCATTTTCAGTTTGATCTATTTTCTTCGATGTGTTCCTCTAATTTCTCCAACATGCCTTTAAAGTTCACGTCAAAACATTTAAATAGACGCGTTTCCCGGTCTTTGTTATCCTTTTTAATCTCGATGATATCTTTCTTAAGCTCGTTCTTAAGCTCATTCTTGTTATCCTTCTTAAGCTCATTTATGGCCGTAGCCATGGTGGCAGCCAGTGTAGCAATCATCTCTTTCAGTTCGGACAGTTCGCTTTGGATTTCGTGCTCCACAAGTGGAAATGCAGCTCCTGTTACAGCAGTTGCTGCGGGTTCGCGATGAGTAGATGAGAGCACATCCTGCAGGGCCTTTTCTAGTCTCGAATGATCCTCAGAAATCGGCGATCCATCGCGACCTGTATCACTTGCACCTTCGCTCCCATTTTCACTCTCGACTGGAGACGATACAATGGAGCGGGGTCCTAGGAAATCTGCGCATTCATCTGCCTGTTCCATGTCAGTCTCCGAGAGGCCATACCTTGCACTCGGGCCGGATGTCTGTCCAGACTTTGAAGCAGCTTTAAGTTTCTTTTCCGGTTCTTTCTGACTTTTCTTCTTGTTACTCATGCTTGTATATTGTAGTGGAAGTTCCTTGGTCGGGTTAAATACAGGATACCTCTAAATAATATGAAATACGTGGGAAAATAAAGCCGCTGCTAGCGGAGCTCTGCTTCAGACGTCCATCTCCTATAGCAGACGAGAACAACTCATACTCTTGGTTTATTGCTATTTCTACTATTACATTACTATTACATTTATACTATTACATTAGGAATTACCATGTTTATCCTAGACTACTTTTTAAAATCATTCCCAGGGTTCATTCTTTTTTTATCTTAATATCTTAAAATTGCTGAAGATTATTTTAAGCTTAAAGACTGTTAATGATTATATTTTCGGCAGATAGTATTAAGAATTCAGCTGCAATAGATATCTCTGTTTTAATTCTCTAACGCCGCTGCGGTGTGGGGTTTGTTTTGTTTTGGACGTGCTCTGTCTCTTTGTATGACAGAGGACCGGGACATCACAAAGTGGGATCAAGCCTCATGTGGGGAGGCAAAATGGGGGGGTGGGGAATAAAGGGGGGAGAGAAGGAGAGCAGGCTATATCTAATCTATTCTTCTAATCCTTATAACTATAAATATCAATGCAACAATAGGCTAAAATGCAATAACTCATGGGGAATTTTGAAATTAAGATTAAAACTGCCTCACTACCAGTTAAGACTATAAAATGACATCAAAAACTCAGAATCAATGTCTCCATGGACAGTTAACTGTGAGCTGGAATGTTAAAGGCCTGAATCACGAATTAAAGAGAAAGAAAATATGCTCTCACCTAACAGTCTTAAATGCTAAAATAGTATTTTTACAGGAGACCCACTTACTAAGCAAGGATCAGTTCAGACTACAAAAAGACTGGATTGGCCAAATGTTCCATTCTAGCTTTATAAAGAAAACAAGAGTGGTGAGAATTCTCATACACAGAACAGTTCCATTTGTAGCATCAGATGTACTATCAGACCCTGAAGGGAGATATGTGATGGGCATGGGCAACTTATTTAACAGTAAAATGATTTTGATAAATGTTTATGCACCCAATGTCGATGATAAGGAATTCATGCACAATCTATTTGCATCCATTCCCAATGTGAACACTCATAACATTATAATGGCAGGGGACTTTAATTGTGTTTTAAATCCACTCTTATATAGGACTCCTGTGACAGGGGGGCGACATCTAATACTGCAAAGACAATTACTTACAAATACGTTTTTAAATTTATCAGACCCCTGGATGTTTCTTAACCCAAACTCAAGAACATATTCATTCTACTCACCAGTGCATTATAGCTACTCAAGAATTGATTATTTTTTTATAGATAATTTCCTGCCTACGATTAAATCATGCAAATATGACACAATTGTTATCTCCGACCATGCCCCTCTAGTCTTGGAGCTAAAATCATTAAGCCCCTCACACTCACCTCGCAGATGGTGTCTTAACCCTCTTCTATTGGCAGACGAGAACTGTACAGAATTTATATCCAAACAAATCAGCTTCTTCCTAGAGACAAACACACCCACAGAGGTTTCTGCAGGAACACTCTGGGAAACTCTAAAGGCCTTCTTAAGAGGACAGATTATTTCATATCTTTCCCACAGAAATAAATTAGAAACCAAGAAAGTGTCAGAGCTAAGAAGCAAAATTAATAGAATAGATGAAGAACAAGCCAGGCATCCAAGTGAAGCTCTTCACAGGAAAAGGCAGGCCCTGCATACAGAACTTAACATCTTAACAACCAAAGAAACTGAACAACTTATTTGTAAGTCAGGATATCATTACTATGAACACGGAGAAAAAGCTAATAAGCTTTTAGCTCAACAAATTCACAAAGAAGAAGTTCGCACTGCAATACCAGTAATCACCAATATGAATGGAGAAGAAATTATTGACCATAAAAATATAATGCACGCAATTAGAGATTATTATAAATCCTTATATTCTACTAAGCTCAAAGAAGACAACACACAATCTAATGCATTTCTGGATACATTACAGACACCACAAATAGATGCTTTAAGTGCTGAGGAACTGGATAAACCTCTGACGCTAACAGAATTACTAGATGCTATAAAGTCACTTCAAAGCAGGAAACCAGTAGGCCCTGATGGTTACCCTGTAGAATTTTATAAGAAATTCTCCACTCAGCTAGCTCCCCTTTTATTGGCAACATTTACAGAAGCTAGAGACAACCAAATACTACCTCAAACATTTCGTCAAGCATTAATCACCGTCTTTCCCAAACAAAATAAGGACTTGTTACAATGTGCATCATACAGACCAATTTCACTCCTGAATAATGATGTTAAGATACTCTCAAAAATTCTAGCTAGAAGGATGGAGAAAGTGCTATCCTCGGTAATATCACAGGATCAAACTGGATTTATTAAAGGCCGACACCTATCTTCCAATCTCAAACACCCCAGAGATATTACTATCATTAGATGCAGAAAAAGCATTTGATATGATTGAATGGAACTACCTTTTCACTGCATTGGAGAAATTTGGGTTTGGCCCGAATATTTGTGCATAGATCAAACTACTGTATACCAATCCAGAATCTTCAGTTTGTATTAATAACATTTGTTCAGACTACTTTAAGCTAGAACGTGGTACCAGACAAGGATGTCCCTTGTCGCCACTGCTGTTTGTAATCGCCATTGAACCATTGGCGGTTTACTGTCGAAATTCTTATCAGATAAAGGGGATTATCAGAGAAGGACTGGAACAGAAAATTTCTCTATATGCAGATGATATGGTTTTATATATATCAGACCCAGAAAACACTGTCCCTGCAGTTTTAACAGCACTAACATAATTTCAAAAGATATCTGGTCTTAGAATTAATCTGAATAAAAGTATACTCTTTCCAGTGAATTCACAAGCATATAATATTAGACTGGACACCCTACCTTTTACCACAGCAGATCAGTTTAAATACCATGGGGTAAATATCACAAGTAAACATAAAGCTCTTTATCAACAAAATTTTGCCGTCTGTATGGAAAAAATTAAGCAAGACTTGCATAGATGGTCAACCCTTCATCTCACTCTAGCCGGAAGAATTAACATTGTTAAGATGAATATTCTTCCTAAACTTCGTTTTTTATTTCAAAACATTCCAATATATATCAATAAATTGTTTTTTAAACAGTTAGATTCAACAATAACCTCATTCATTTCGAACTCAAAACACCCACGTATCCGAACAGCGACCCTACAAAGACCTCAGGCAGAAGGTGGCATGGCTTTACCTAATTTTCAGTTTTATTACTGGGCAGCAAACATACAAGCCATAAAAACCTGGACACAAATATATGAACATACACAGGCTTGGTCTGCAATAGAAGTAAAATCCTGTAGTACTTCATTATACTCCCTGCTCTGCTCTCCAATAAATGCAAGTTATCGTAAATATACTAATAACCCAATTGTGCTTTACTCACTCAGAATATGGAACCAACTTAGAAAGCATTTTAAGATGGAAAATCTTTTATCTGTGGCACCTCTGCAAGAGAACCACCTCTTTCAACCCTTCGCAAACATTTCCAGGTATTATAAACTGGATAAGTTTTGGGATTAAAATGCTCAGAGATCTTTATATAGACAACATATTTGCATCTTTTGAACAATTACGTTCAAAATTCAACCTCCCAGCTACACATTTCTTTCACTATCTTCAAATTAGAAATTTTGTTAAACAGAAACTGCCCGATTTTCCTCACTTCGTACCCTCCACAATGCTGGAAAAAATACTGCTCAATTTCGAGGAATTAAACACCATTTCCGCATTATATAAAATCCTATTAGAGTCCCTGCCTTTCAAAGATCCAAGAGGACATTGGGAAGAAGATATCTTAATCAATATATCAGAAAAGGAGTGGAAGGTAGCAAAGCAGAGAATTCACTCGAGCTCCATATGCACAAAGCATAGAATTATTCAACTAAATATTATATATCGAGCTCATGTCTCGCTTAAAACTGTCCAAAATGTTTCCAGGGCAAGATCCAACCTGCGAACGCTGCAACCAAGCTCCTGCCTCACTGGGTCACATGTTCTGGGCCTGCACCCAACTAACATCATTTTGGACCAAAATTTTTAAGTGCTTCTCAGACAGCCTTGGGGTCACAATTCCTCCTAACCCATTAACAGCTGTGTTCGGTGTTCTTCCAGACGGACTTGAAGTGGAGAAGGACAAGCAAACTGTGATTGCATTCACTACACTTTTGGCACGCAGACTTATTCTGTTAAATTGGAAGAATCCTAACTCTCCTCTGATAAGTCAGTGGGAAACCGATGTTTTATATTATTTGAAATTGGAAAAAATCAAATTATCAGTTAGCGGATCTGTACAAAATTTTTTCAAAACCTGGCTGGATCTAATCAATATTATTTTAGAATAAGAGAAATAACTATTACCGCATTTAATTCCCTTCTCCATTTCTTATTTACCTATATATATTTCGCCCTTTCTTTTGTTTATTGTTGACTCATTAAAAAGCCCTAAGCAATTCTCCTTTGGCTAAGCTCCCCTTCTCAGGGGTGGGGTTTGATTTGTCTTCAATTTTGTTTGGTTATAAATTGATCTATTTGTAAGGAATGATTACAATAAAAATTAATAAAAAAATTTAAAAAAAAAACGATGCATGTTTGCTAACTAAAGGTCACCAGACATGACCTAACTCCTGTTGGTATGAAGTAAACAGGTTGACTTTGACTGATGGAATGGCAAGAGTGGGGGGAAGATTTCCAAGCTAAATAAAACTGGAGACTGATTTAACTGCTATTCTGAACTTAAAGCTCTCGATCAGCATTAATGCTTTTAAAGACCTCCTTTTGTTAAAGAACTTTGGCTTCTTTTCTTCCAATATGTAAATTCAATGGTTTATAAAATGAACTCTGACCTTTGTTTCTCCAGTCACTCTCATCATGCTGTATCAGACTACTGTAACGAATGCTCCCTCCTCAGCCTGGTGCTGCAGGTGAAATAAATGACTAAGATGGACAGGCTTTTCTCCTGCCTGATTACTGTGACTCAAAAGGTTTTATCGACAAGTTTCTTTAATTAAGATGCCGATTTCTACCACACATTCACCTTTCACTGTGTCAATATTTTTAATACTTTATTCCTACTTACCACATGTTAATGTCACATACAGTAATTCCAGGTTAACTCACGAGGGTGGCTTCACCAAAACAACAAATCTTTGCTCTGACAGATGATTCAAGCTCAGGACTTACACCACCTACTCTCTCCATGTCTATTCCGGGGGGATTGTTGTGGCTCTTTTATAGAGCGCTCAATGAAGTTTAAGAATTGATGCCAGGGTGCATACCAGCTTCTGAAATTTGGAGGGCTATGACAAATGTGCTGTTCCAAGAGAAACTGGAAACATGTAGCAAAAACATCAAAGTGGATGGAGGATTTAAAAAATGACTTTGTAAAACAACACAAATGATGTTCACTCAGTATGTTCATTTTTCTGGAAAATAACATTGCAATGTCAACTAAGCAGCAATTCAACATTTCTGTTAGAGAGCAGCTGGGGAGACCCCCTACCATGCCAAATCAGCACGTCTTCTTGGTTCAGGCAGACAGAAAGTTGCTTCAGTGTTGAGACTGTAAGGAACAGACGCAGATGGTGAAGATGAATAGATGACAACATGCCATCTCTGATGGGAAATACTTCCAGTTTTTTTTTCTTGCAGGCCTCCAAGTGAGAGGCACAAGGCACTATAACATTGCATTTGTTAGTTCACAATCATTTTGATATTGTAAATCCTGCACAAACCAGACTTTCATAGGGATAACATGTTTCATCAAAAAGATCAGTAGTCTATAAAGACAACCGTGGCATGATATGGTGCTGTGGAGGTAATACCCGCTGCCTCATGGATACATATTGTGGCCGGCTCTTACCCATGTAGACTTCATTTATTGTTAAATTATCTGGGAACTCTAAATTGGCCCCATGGGTATGTATGCCTGGCATGTTGAATGCTGAGATGAATGTGTGGAGTTACAAAAAAAGGACAGAATAAGGAATAAGACAATCAGAGGTACAAAAAAAGTGGCAGAGATATCTAAGAAAGTACAGGAAAGAAGGCTGAAGTGGTATGGATATGTGATGAGGACAAACAATGAAGATGTAGACAAAAGAGTGATGGGAATGGAAGTACAGGGGAACAGAAAGTGAAGGAGGCCAAAGTGGAGGTGGATGGATGAAGTAAAAGAAGATCTGAAGGAAAAGGGCTTGACTGGTGAAGAGATACAGGACTGAGTTGTTTGGAGAAGGTTGATCAAGCACATTGACCCCACACAGAAGTGGGAAAAGATAGGGAGAAAAAGAATAAGGTATGTATGAGTGGTGCCATGTCCATGGACTGTTCCTGCCTTGCACCCAGTGCTTGCTGGGATAGGCTCCAGCTTCCTCATGACCCTACTCAGGATAAGTGAGTTTGGAGATGGACATATGGATGGATGGGTCTGTATGACAATGTGGCTGGTTACTGTCTTTCTCCTGAACTGAATTAAACAGATTAACAATGTCACTATGAAGACAATTATTTTACACGCTGGGTCATAGACAGGTCTGCCTTCACACTGCCCAACATGAATTATAATATATTATAATTTTTTTTGTATTTATTTAGCGGACTTAAAAATCACAACCTTCAGTATGACAATTCAGGTCCTCAGCCACACTAATATGCTGCAGGGATTAGCTTCAGCCCCCGATGACCCTGAATTGGATTAAGTGGGTTTGAGAAGATTATGTAATGTTATAAATAGAGTACACTGTTCAGAGATAGTCATGGAGATGATATGGTTAACAGCAGTAAAACTACAATGAACCTATGGTGCATATAAAAGTGATTTGCCCTAAGGTTTCACTTTGTATTGTAATACAACATTGAATCACAGTGGATTTAATTTGGCTTTTTTGACAAGGATTAAAAGAAAAGGACTATTTAATGTCAAAGTGAAACCGGATCTCTGCAAAGTGGTCTAAATTAATTACAAATATAAAACACAAAATAGTGCACTGCAAAACTATTCAGCCCCATCAAGTCAAGGTGCACCTTTGACAGCCATGACAGCCTTGATTCTCTAAGCACAAATCTCAATTAGCTTTGCACATCTGAACCAGAGTTGGATAGGTAGTAAAATTTTGACTTCAGAATCGATACTAGCTTGCAGACCTCAGTAACAAAACAGTTCTGAAACAAAAAAACGGATAACTCTAAAGTCCCTCGTCTTACTCCAGTCTCCTTGGTGTGCCACACTATGCCAAGCTTCCCTCTTGATAGCCGTGATGTTCCCATTGCATCGATTGGTTTCTATGAAATCCTGAAGTTCCAATCATGTTGATGCAACTTTGGGTCTCCTTATGAAGTTTCCATTGCATCAAAGGAACAATTCCCCCGTGAAGTCCTTCTTACCCATACACCATTGCACGATACATCACACCTGTTAACACTGGCTCCCTGTTATGTACACACTTTTGCTTATTCTCATATATAAAGCAAAACATGGCAATGCCTCTAAGTACATCTATGACCTTGTCAAACTCTGCATTCCCTCATATGGTCTCCATTCTACTGGCTCTCTCTCACCCTGCAGCAGCCATGCTGAAAACTCCCATCCATGCGGAAGAGAACTTTCTTCCGTTGTGCTCCACACCTATGGTATGCCCTGCCAACAGGTACCAGAAATGCCCTGACTCTTGACTATTTTATAAAAACGACCGAAGACACATTTGTTCTGTACATCTTTTAAGGATTTTAAGAACTTTTAGGTTTGCTTTTCTTCCATTTTGGGTATTACTCGACTCATCCTATGTTGTATGCTTGCTGTTCTATCATACTGCTTTCTTATATATTTTACTTTACGTTAAATATTGTTTTTCATTTAATCTTTTACTACTTAGTTTAATACTTTTTATTCTACTTTTTTATGCCTTGTAGTGCTTTGGGTCAAAAAAAGCACTTTACAAATAAAGTTTATTATTACAGGCAGTCCCCGGGTTACATACGAGATAGGGACTGTAGGTTTGTACTTAAGTTGAATTTGTATGTAAGTCGGAACAGGTACATTATTTTAATAAATGCTATTGTTGACTGACTGTAACCAAGTGCTCTGCCAATGAATGATGGAGTTTCACTTCTCTCTGACCTTTTTATTATTTCTACTTTATTTTCCATGGTGATGGTTTTTCTCTTCTTTACTGTATCACCAGCACTTGCATCAGATTTGTGTTTCAGAGACATTCTTGAAGGGTGAAGACAAAAGGTTAAGATGAGTTCTTCTGTACAGCACTGTACAGCTATCACAGCAGGCAGGCATCCCTCGTCAGCACGTCTGGTATACTGACAAGAGACAACTTCCTGCTATGTACGTAACAGTACAAGCAGGCTTGCTATTGAGAATGAATGGGAGTAGCGAGGGGCGGTTCATCACCCACCCACCACACAGTCACCTCCACTACAGTATGCAGCCTGCAGCGTGTGTCCACCCACCAAGAACGAACACGGTGCGGCCAAAGGCGTGTAGTGAATCGCCCACCACCGCCCCCATTTAACAGGCAGCCACCCGAAGCACACTACAATGCTACCCCCCGCCGCCCCGTTCACCCTCAATGGCCTCCATTCAGCCACAATCGGGTCACCGCTTGCAGCATTACCAGCCGCCCACTGAAAACGATTCTGGGGGAGCCGTGTGTAGTGGGCGGGCAGTGAAACGCCCTACACCGCTCCATCCAGCCAGCGTCCAGTCAGGAGCAGTAGCTGTGGCGGCGTAGTGGGTGGACAGTGAACCGCCCCATTAAGCCTCCATCCTACACACGAGCGATAGCTGTAGCCCCAGTGACTATGGACCATGGGTCACCGCTCGCTTGCCGCCGGGAGCCGCCTTAGGGACACAGGGACACTTGTGGATAGCGCTTTGAGTACTGAGAAAAGCGCTATATAAATGTAATGAATTATTATTATTATTATTACACTGCGCGAGCAGCAAAATCACACCCCTCCACCCACTACTTGCAGCGTCCTCCGGTCAAAGATGACAGAGCGGCAGTTAATGAGGCGCATGAGTCAAGGCTGTGGCCTCGTTCGTAAGTTGTAGGTCGGGTGTCCGTAACCTGGGGACTACCTGTATTAGTATTATTTGCAGAAATAAAAACAAGCTATGAGTTCATAGATTTTAGAACAGAATTATCAGTTTCTTCTAGCCCTCGATACGTTGAAGACTAGTAAAACCTGCAAAGCTAACAGCATTTTATCAATTGTATTGAAAGAAATGAAAGATGTCATCTATAAACCCTTATTAGGCATATCCATGTAGTCACATGAGAAAGGAGAAGTACCTGAGGACTAGAAAGTTGCAAATGTAACTCCAGTCTTCAAGAATGAAGACAAAATGGATCTAGCTAATGGCAGTACCTGTATGAAGATAACATACTAAATAACTGCTAGCATGGGCTTATGAGAGGAAGATCTTGCCAAACCAATCTTTTAGACTTGTTTGAACAGGCAACTGTAGTAGTTGAGAAAAGTAAAGTGTACAACATAATTTATTAAGACTGTCACACACTGAAGCTTAATTCTGAAACTAGAAGCTGTATTTGAGGTAACCAACAAAACTGGATCTCACGTTGGTTAACTGGCAGGAGACAAAGAGTTCAGATTAGAGGAGGATGCTGCACGTGCAGAGAGTTCATCAGAGGAGTCCCTAAGGGGTCTGTTTTGGCGTCGTTACTATTTTCTGATTTATATTTATGACATTAATTCTGGCATGGTTAGTAAGTATTCAAAATTTCCTGATGATGCTAATTGGTGTAATGTCAGACACCGAGGAGGAAGCAAAACAATTCAGAAAGACACCGACAAGCTTCGGAACAAGACATACACTTGGAAAATGAAGCTCGATGTAGAGAAGTGCTACACTTGGGCAAAAGGGACAAGAATTATAAATACAACAGGGAAGATACTGTCCTAAAGGAAGCAACCTTGAAAAAGGATTTAGGGGTTTATGTTGACACAACTTTTTCAGCATCAAAACAATGTTCAGAAGAGATAAAAAAGGCAAGTAAAACTTTAGCTTATATCTTTAAAACTGTTCAATATAACAGACTATATATTGCACTAGTGAGACCACATCTGGAGTATTCTGTGCATTTCTGGTCACCACAGTATAAGAAAGACATAGCAGCACCCAAAGCTGTGCAGAGGACAGCAACCCGCTACATCTCAGGACTCAAGGGACACACTCAGAGAATTAAACCTCTTTAGCCTCAAGTAGAGGAGACAGCATGGGGACCTAATCCAGGTCTTCTATATATACAAAGGCACTGATAAAGTAGATCCAGCAGAATTCTTTCAACTTAAAAAGTGAATCACGTACTCAAGGACACTGGTGGAAATTAAAGGGAAGTGCATTTAGGACTAAAGCCAGAAAGCACTTCTTTACACAAAGAGTTGTAGGAATCTGTAACAAACTACCAAGACATGGTATTGAAGTAGAAACCTTGACAACCTTTATGAAGAATTTGCATGAGATATTAGGATAGCTTAGCTATTAGCTAAACAAACTAGCCTGATGGACTGAATGGTCCCCTCTTGCATTTCCAATTTCTTATGTTCTTATTAGACTGCTATGCAGAGATCTGTTTTCAAATGACATTCAAGAGACATTTTCTGTTGATCAGTGCCAAAAAAGCCAACTTATATCCACCACGATTCAATCCTGTATAATAATAAAATGTGAACATTTCCAGGGGGTGTTAATACTTTTAATAAGTGCTGAATATGATATCCACTAACTAATTATGGGACTTCTAAAACCAGCTGGCTGCATCTGTGACTGAAAGGGAGTGAATACTTGTGTAATCAATTCTTTTTGTGCTTTACTGTATATTTGCAATTAATTTAGATCGCTTTGCAGGAGTCTATTTTCACTTTGACATTCAGTTGATCACTGTTAAAAAACCCAAGTTAAGTCCACTGTGATTCAATGTTGTATAACAATAAACTGTGAAAACTTCCAATGGGGTGACTTGAGATATTTACTTCATACAGCACCTTTGACAGCATGAATCAATAAAGAGAGCTGTCTACGAGAAGTGACATATGGATTAGGCTGCTGTCAGTCAACAATATAATTTTATACATCCTTTTGATCATGAAAATGGCATCTTTACCCAGACTTCAAAGTGTAGCCTTTGAAAGATTTAAATTTCTAAAACAGAAGCACAAACCTGAGAAGCGACTTGCCCAGCAACACATCAAAACTGCAGTCTTATGATGGCAAATCCAACTCCTTATCCCCAAGACCAAACTGCCATAAGTATAGTACTTGTCACTGAGCTCCAAGACACCTTAAGGAAATGTGGTTGACCCTCATGCACCCAAATGCGTCCACAATGAAGTCTTTAAGATGTGAACAGAGAATTTCCTTTTCAGCTCCTGTGAACACCTTAAAAATCTTGACAAACAAGACGTCCCTCCGCCCACCTCAGTAGGTGCTGCAGGTCAGCCCCGTGTCCGTCTTGTTGAACGTTTGCTGCACATTTCATTCTGCCCCACGTTGAGGGCACAGAAGCATGATGGGAGGCACAATGCCAGGGAAGCCGATTGGCTAATGCTTTTCATCTCCAAGCGGCCCCTAGCAACAGGCCATGTGACTCTTCGCAGCCACTGCAGACTTAAAAAGCTCTACACTGAGAAGAGAATCAGCTGCCTGCAAGAAACTAACTTCTCAGAGCTGTGATGGCAGGATGAGAAGGGGAGATGTGCAGCAAAGGCAAGGGATGGAGCAAGATACAGAGAGAGAGAGCGTGAGAGCGAGCTGTATATTAAATGAGGACTGCGGAACAGATGCAGCCAGATGGACAGGGAATAGAGCATGTGTGCTAAAGATAGTAACAGACACAGAACATACAGGCAAAGGGAAAAAAAATGTACAGTTGCGGCATTAAAATGCCTCCCATATGAAATGCAGTATTGCCGACGTAAACAGAAAAATCTGATTAGCATTAGGCAAAGCTGTTCCGCCTAAGGTTACCCCAGTACACCAAAAGGATGATTTACTCTGATAGCAGCGATAGGATTTCATTAAATCATGAGGCACCTCAAGGTACAACACCACCCCGCCCTAATGCTAAGAGCACCATACCCTTAGATATATCAGGATGAAGAGCTTTTAATTTCTAAAGAACTGACAAATGCTACATATAACGGGAAACAAACAACAATCAGGGTGTAGCCTCCCCACTGAGAGCTACCTGACCTTGCTGTTGTCCTCTAGTAATCACCACAGAGAAGGCTATTCAAGACTTTCTCTCATTCACTTATCCACTTATTTACTTTCTAACTGGGTCATCCAGTCCAGGATCACAAGGGGCTAGTGTCTTACCCCACAGTATCGGGTGAAAAGCAGGGACCAACCGTGGATCGCAGGTTATGTATAGCCCCTACTTACTAGGCCAATTGGGCTACATCGGGATTTGGTAGGCAAACCAGGATAACAAACGCCACATAAACAGTGAGTAGGCATGGGATTCAAATCCAGAACTCTGGAGCTATGCAACAATATCACTAACCACTGGGACACCTCGATGCTCAGCTCTCTACTGGCCATCAAGATCATCCTGTTCTTCTATCCCTTCTAATTATTTTTGAGCCTTTTGTGCAGGTCACATACCAGCTTCAAGCTCACTGGTTACTTGTCAGCAGCCTCTTAACAAACTACCATGATGCACTATGTTAAGACTAGCTTTACATCGTTTGGTGCTCCCATCCTGGGATCTACAGCTGTTAAAGCCTACCTAACCATTAGTCTAATGGGCCCCATGATCAAAACCTACTTTACCAACTGGCATTGTTAGCAGAACTACAGCAGATCCTTTGCTAATGTGGAGCCTTTGAGCCAAAGGTAGTGAGGAGGACTCGGCTGCTCAAATTCTCAACCAATCAGACCTCTTTTGGGCCAAGCATCATTACAATCACCTATTTACCATCATTCAGTTTTCCCTTTTCATAAGCAAGAAAAAAGTGTCAAGTGCGTACCATATACTGTATACTCATGGATAAGTTCTCCCGCGAATAAGTCAGGGCTTGATTTTACTGTATATTTTCTGGTATTTTATAATGTCGGTCGTATAAGTCGAATGTGGAAAACTCACGCTATTGGTCCAAGAGATTATGATATGTTAACGCCCACCTGAGAGAGTAACCACGGAGCACACTGCCTTTTTTTTCTATGTATTGTGCCTACGTGACCACACGGTAATACCCGAATTATTCTGAAGCGATTTGTGTTTTTTATATCTCACACCCTCATACACCTTTATCATAAGAGCATCATCCCTTATCTATGATGGAGCATTCAATCAGAAGAAAATATGAAGCTGGTTTTAAATTAAACATCGTTGAAGTAGCGAAAGAAATTGGTAACTGTGCTGCTACAACAAAATTACATGCATCTGAGAAACTGGTGCGAGATTGGAGGAGGCAAGAAGATGTAAAAAAAAAAAAATGTAACTCTTGGATTTTTGAACGGGTGTATAAGTCAGGGTCTGATTTTATGATCGATTTTTTGGGTTTCAAGACCCGACTTATACGTGAGTATATACGGTATCTTGACTTGCAACAACTGATAGTAGAAGAAAGCTACAGACTCCACTATGTCTGAAAAGCAAACTGCCTTGGATCTCCATGAAGTGATGCTCCATAACAAAACATAACACTCTCAAACCCTAAGACACCCTTGTAGGGGAAAGAGGACTAGCTTGACGATATCAGACACAACACAGGAACCAGCCTTAGTCAGAATGCCAGTCCATCACCGAGCTCACTCACACACAGCCACAATCACTTTGACGGACAGCCATTTCCAATTAGTCTAACACGAATTGTTGTAATGAGGGAGGAAAACGGAAGTACCCATAAGAAACCCCACAGAAATACTGGGAGTTCATGCAGATTCCATATGGACATCTACAGGTTGCAGTAGTCAAACTCAGGATATCTGAGCCATGAAATAACAGTGCTAACCACTGCACCTCCATGCCAGGCTAAAGTAGCCTATTGCCACATGTACAAAATGAACTATAGATTTTGGAATGGTAAATGTTGTACCATTAAGCAACTGGCATCTGTGATTGCCTGCAGAGAACAAAGGATGACTCCACTTGATCTTTGAAATGTGGGTGAACTTAAAATAGATTACAGTAAAACGCCTCTTGGGAGGACTTGCAAAGACTGCAATAAAAGTCTTTGTTAAGAAGAAAGGAAATGGTGTTCCATTTGTATGTTCACTTTTTTGGAATATAATATCAAAATGTCAGCTAAGCAGCAATTCAATACTTCTGGTAGAGAGCAGCTGGGAAGACCCCCCCAGCACGCCAAATCAGCACGTCTCCTTGGTTTTCAGGCAGACAGGAAGTCGCTTCACTGTTGAGACTGTAAGGAACAGACGCAGATGGTGAAGATGAAAAGATGACAACATGCCATCTCTGATGGGAAATACTTCTAATTCTTTATTCTAGGATTCCCTGCAGGAGACACAAAGCAGGAATGCATCCTGGCTGGGATGACACCATTGTATTGTGTTGGATAGTTCATAATAATTTTGCTGTTTAAGTAGGAACCAGATTGTCCGAAGAATAAAATGTGTGATTTAACAGGTATAAGCCCAGCAAATGAGCATACATATAAGAATAAATTTTAATACAAATTCTGAACTAGCCAACTATCCATCTCAAATCCTGAGTAAACGTGGGGAGAACCTGCAGACTTTACACTGACAAAGACCAGGTGCTAAATTCAAACACAACATGCTGTATCAGTAAGAATGCAGTACCAACCACATTAGAACATTAGAAACGTTGTGACAAGAACAGACCACCAGTTTGAAAGTCCTTAAAGTCCAACACTCCAACACACTAGTTGTTATTATTGCACATGTCTGTGGTTCTTTGCGAGAAGATAAACTTTCTAACATTTGTGTGAAATCTGCCCTTGACAAGTTTCCAAGTGTTCTTGCCACAGAATTTATTTTAAAGTAATAAATGGGACTTACTATACTGATTCCTTCTAGGTTTAAAAACATTAATTATGTCAGCTCCTAGTCTCTATTTCCATAAACTAAAAAGGTTCAACTCCTTCAATCTATCCTAATTACTCATACCTCTTAGTTCTGTCTGATCAGCCTAGCCACTCTTCTCTGGACTTTCTCTAGTGTTGTTATGTCTTTTTAGTAATAAGGAGACCAAAACTCAACACAGTACTCCAAGTAAGGCCTCTCTAGTGCATTATATAATGTAAGTAGAACCTTCTTTGATTTGTACTCCACATATTGTTAAAAAAATGCTTTAGTTGCCTCACATTTTTATACAATCGTTTTGTTCACCCCACTAAATTAAAGCTGAAAGTCTGCACTTCAACTGCATCTGAGTTGTTTCATTTAAAATTCATTGTGGTAATGTACAGAACCAAAATTAGAAAAAAGTTGTCTCTGTCCAAATATGTATGGACCTAACTGTAGCTGATTATTCACTATCTGCCATTCCACCTAGTTTGGCATCATCTACAAACTTAACCAGCTTACTGTACTCATTTTTATAAAAAAAAAAAAATTTGAAAATTGAGAGGCGTTATGAGTGCAATGTAGTGCCTTAGGATTATTGTGAACTTTTGAAAATATCAGAAGATGATAACACAAACAGAGACGTAGTTTGGGAGGATCAAAACCATGAGCTCAAACCATGCTGGACTATCAGGAATCAAAAGGATAAGATACTCAAAAATCAGGAGCAAAGTGAGGTTGAAACCAAAACATACAATCCCACCACTGGGACCTACATGAGCAATAAGCTAACTGATGCTGAGAGGTTTTGGAAAGATGTTTATCCAATCAAGGATAACGCAGTGTGTGAACACCGGCATTATTCATTGCATGACGTCCAGTGACATCAGAAGTGTGATGAAAGTGGTCATGTGACCACACACAAAGTGGCGTCATGTCAATAAAACGCCAATAAAAATCAACTTTTTAAATACCAAATCGTGAAACTGATATCAGAAATTGAATATTCATAGGTTAAAACCCCCAAATTCTCAAAAACATAATGTTATACTATAAGAGGATATTGTTGTCCCCAGCGGAAATCCACAAAACACAAAATGACTAAATAAATTATCATTCTGGCAATTAGTAAAAATTGTATAGTAATAAAAAAAAAATCTGCGCAATTTACTTGTTCTTCTTTTCTTGTTATGCATGTGCCGTCTGCTACACAAGGAACAACCAGAAAGCATCCCTACGTTTCAAAGCCAGCTTTTCTTTTATTTTTTCCTTGTCTTTTTTTTTTTTTTTACTTTCTCTCTTGCATGACAGTGGTCAGTAGGAATTCATGGCAGGTGCTAATGGTCTAATTGTTCACTCCACATGGTTTCAAGTATGACACAGCAAGTGAGCAAGCCAGAAGCATGAGCTGCACACTGGGTGACAGATGTACAATAGGTAAAGAACAAGGATCTGGTGTTTTCAGCGAGCAGCTTGTACTGTCCTTATTTCTCAGGTTAAGATGTCCCTCTCTATTCACAATGGCATATGCTTTCTTTCATAAAAAAGAACCATTTTGCCTTTCTGTCAGTGGCTTTGTTTACCCTGAACCCTCACCATCCACGTTTCACTGCGCAAATATCAGGGCAGTCTCTCACTATTCTGACACTCTGTACAGTCCTCATGTCTGATCTGGAAACGTTATCTTAGGAAGAGCTTTCAGGGTGTATTTAAGTAAATGTTCTGAAATTCCCCCTGCCAACCCTTGAGCAGCACACACATCCAGCCAGGTACTGACTGAGTAGCTGTCTAAATTAGGAAAAGGTAAAATTGATCAGCTTCTTTATTATGTCAGAAGAGGTTTGTAGCGTTGTATATTTGAATAAATAATCATAAATTCCAGAGTGTGCTGGCTCCAGGCGGGTGCCACTCCAAGGCTGATTGGGGTGCCTGGCTCATCGTGCATCACAAGGTAAATATGTGTGGATCGATCAGGTGCTTCATTCACACCTTGGAGCAGGTGAGCCTGCCCAGCAAAACTGGATGACAGTCCAGAGGACAGCTGGAGAGGCAAATGGTTAGGACAGTAAACCAGAAAACAAAGTCAGCAACAACAACAGCATGTGAGAGAGTAGACAGAGTGGGACTGGGCCCTGTGAGTATAGCTAATTGAATGACACTCTGTGGGGTGACCCCATTGAATAGTGTAGAAGTAGAGATGGCAAACAAACCTCCCAGGCACCCAGGTAGTACCGCACTGGTGTATAGAATGATGGGGGTCTGGTTGTGTGCATCCCGGAGGACTCTATTCAAGATAGGCGGGACATGAGCCAAGAGAGGTGGTCATAGCTGTTGGTACCTGCCAAGTGGATGAGCCACTGGGATGAGCCAGGGAGATGTGTAGTGGAGGATGTGCTAGGCTGGCTGAGGAGGAACTTAATGCCGATATGGCAGTAAGAATTTAAACAGTTTGAATGTACAACCTTTTTTTTATTTTATTCTTTTTATTTGGAAACCAAAAATTATAACCAAGCACAGCTTAATCAAACAAACATAAATAAAATAACATGTACCAATCCATGAAACTCACTTAAACTCCAACCGAACAAGACAGCTTTATGACTAGAGAGCCAAATCTAATATGGTTCTGGTAGGAGATAAAACAAGTTAAATAAAAAAGCTGAGTACAGGCCCGACAGGTTTACTTTAGGATTACATTAATGAGTTCTTGTCGGGTTATGAAAAAATCCTCAACAGATCCTCATAAAGAGAATTAATTTTTTTTCCCCCATTTGCAATAATACATCGCTTTTCCACTGAGCTTTAGAGGGTGGATTGGGATTCTTCATACAAATTCTGCAATGTAGGATTTTACAAATGATTTTTCATAGCACACTTTTATCCCATCTGGCATTACTTTGTATTATCGTGGTATTTCCCAGGATTTACTAAAGTTCATTACCATAGCAGTCTACTCTTGTACCTTAAGATTAACACACACACACATAGATAGATAAACACATACATAAAAGTATCGTATGAATGACGTATACACAGCATGCTAAACACTAGCAGTTTAACCGAAACAAGTGCCATATGAATAATACATGTACAGCCCATCTTCTCCCTAGTTCTTCAGGCGACTTATTTATTGTTTGCATGAACAAAGTATGATGTCTTAGATATATGAGGGATGTAGAAAAGTGTAATTTGTTTTTGAAATTCTTAATAAAAATAGAGATAAAAAAGTGAGGAACCCTTTTGAACATCCCTCGTATCTTAGACCTAAATATTACTTTGGTCTCCAAGAATATATTTAAACATAAAAGGGCTCAACATTGATGGTTATAGGCCATTTATCAACCACTGACGTCTTACTTTAATGCACTGTTCACTATTGGATGAGCTCTCCTCCTCAGCAGATAAACCTCACAGTTCGAATCATATGGCACTTGCTTACTGCTTCAGGTATTCTAAATATTTACTTTATTACTTCAATCACTCTAGATATAAAGACAAAGTAAAGAAAGTTAAAAGCAACTTGGCATTTTTTAAAGAATAATAATACAAGTAAAGAATGGTATAAAAGAAAACACAGATAGTAAAGTCTGGATATATATAGTCTTTAGACAAAGCTTAAAAAGTGTAAGTGTCAAAGATGAATGTCCTTGGGTGGCTTTTGATCCAGCAATCGATACTGCTCATGAGATGCTTTAGCTGACAATCAGATGAAAACGGTCGCAACATCTCTCGTCCTCTTCTGAAATCGCTTCACTCTCCTAACGTCATTCTCTCTTTGTCTCATAGATAAGCCATATTTATTTTAAAATTTCCAGAACATGTGATGCTACAAACATTTGATTGGCTGGTTGTCAATATGGTGAATGTCCTCGCTCAAACTCTTTCATCGGTTTAAATATGTCCGTTTCCCTTACTTCCCGAGCTGTAAACAAATTTGGCAATTTCTAGTCCCAGGCACCCATCTGTTCACAGGTTAAAAAGTAATCAATGCAACCTGAGGCATCATCCTGGTCTTCAGTTTTGTTTGCACAGATGTTTTAGAAGTGACATACAATTTGGGTAGAGGAGATACTTTAATGTTAATGTTAATCTTTGTTTGTGTGGGCAAAAATAAAATATTTAAAATCCACGACACTACAACTCGAAATAATGTCGATAAGGTGTTGGAAGTTAAATCCAAGGCTATCCAACAAGTACACAAACATTTTTGCCCTAAAATGGTTTAATTCTGGCACATTTCCTAAACACACAACCTAACAACTCAGGTACATCGCACTCACAGGTTGGGTTTTGGGTCTTGTGTGATCAAAGAACAATTGTTAGTAGAATTTGGACATTCTTGGCACATATTACTACATTAGTACTACATTGTACTTTTAAAATGGCTGAATTCCATTCCTTTACTAAAATTTTAATTGAAAGATCCCTTATCCATCATTCCCCAAGATCATTATGGAGCAAGTTCCTTAAAATTTGACAATATGCCCTGTTCTTGTCTGAATCTTCATCCACACTAGCAACTATTACTTTAGGGACTGATAGAGGTGAAACATGAGCAAAGCTGGGCAGGTTGTTTTTAAAGAATTTGTATACAGAAGAATATGTGTTGCTGGAAATTAACAGTTCAAAAGATGCAAATACATTATTAATATAAAGATATATACAGGTCACAGTCCCTGATGTCTTTCAGGGTTGATTGTCAAAATTCATCGGAAGTGTTTCTGGCAGTGAATTTGCTGGGTTCACTGATGACTTTTTTCACCTAATTTTTCCCTGAAAATTTGCTATGCGTCCAGCCAGTATTTTGTGAGGCCAGCGTGAAATCAAAGCACCGTAGAAACCATTTTGGATAGGAATGACACTACCCAATCTTCACCATAAATGTATACATCTGAGGGGTGCATAAGTCTGTGTTTCTCAATCACTGAGTTGCGGGCTTCCGCCTGTAGGTCAGGCAGGAGTAGCTATTATTTATAACAGTGAATTGTGGTGGGATGTGACTGTGTCATGGGTCTGAAAATCGCATTCAATCCTCCTCCCAACTCTGACAATACTGCTCGGTTCACCCTCCCTTCAGTGGGTTGTGAAAACACTTACATGGAAAAAAGTGGGTTCTGACATCAGAAAGGTTAAGAAACACTTAAGAGACACAGAGAGAGACAGAAAGAACTTGGAGAATTGTGGACTCAGAGAATAATTTTATCTAAGGGAGGCACAGTGGCACAGTGGTTAGCATTGCTGCCTCAGAACTCAGGTCACACTTTTGGCCTAATAATTGGTCCAGCACCGTTGGCAGATGTTTCCCTAGTCTTTAGGGGCACTTAAAAGGTCATTGCACTATTATAATCGACTCAAAACTAGTTCAGTTTCTCCTTCTGCATTTAATAAATGGTGAACCAGTAAGCTGCTTGTAAATTGACTATAATTATTGTTGACTGAAACACAGAGAGGAGCGCGCAAAGGGGATTTAGAACTGAAATGAAAATGAAAATACTACACTTGTATTTATTTATTCTTAACACATCTATTTCTACCTACTTTCCATTCATAACCTAGTGGGTGCATTTATTGACTTCTACCAAATTCCAATATTTTACTGTATGAATATTAGGTTCTCCCATTCCCAGTGGTCATGCAAGAGAAAGTTGTAATGGAAGAGCACACCCGCATACATATATATATATTACATAGTTTACTGTCAAATAATGCAAAGAGTACGCGACACGTGCTTCGCACTTATTTGGGCTCATCAGGCGTACACACTCCATTACAACCCTCGTGGGGATCGAACCTTGGACATCAGCATCAGAGACGATGTCCCTTTACTCTGAGCCACGGTGTGTGGTTCGTTTATTTGACAGCCTGGAGATCGGAGTAATTACATTCATAGCATCCGTAGTCTGAGTCTCGATCTGATTGTATGGGTGGTTACCTACCAGGTAACGCATGTGGTTGGTCTGCAGTCTGCAAACATCCGCCACGGGGCCTCTCAGTTACGAGAAGCAGATCATAGAATGTTACATCGTTTACTGTCAAATAATGCAAAGAGTATGCAACACGTGTTTCGCCCTTATTTGGGCTCATCAGGCGTACACACTCTATTACACCCCTCACGGGGATCGAACCTCGGACATCAGCGTCCGAGACGAAGTCCCTTTATGCTGCGCCACGGTGTGTGGTTAGTTTATTTCACAGCCCGGATACTATGAATATGAATATATTGTGGCGGACGGCCGGGGTCCATGTCCGGCCGGGACACCCCTTTGTTATATGCTTGGGGGGAGCAGCCATGGACGGTGCAATACCTCCCCCTGGACGCTAGATGGCTACCCCCCTGGGTTGGAGCGGTGCCTGGATTTCCCGCAGGGTTTCATGGGAATTGGAGTTGGGGGCAGCCCTACAGCTGGAACTCCTGAGCCCTTGTGGGCAGTGTTTTCACCACACCCGGAAGTGGAGCTGGAACTCAGCAATCGAGCATCTGGAGCACTTCTGGGTGAACTATAAAAGGGGCCAGCAGCCACCACTCAAGGAGCCTAGAATCGGGAGGAGGAGGACGAGGTTGCCTGGGAGGAGTGGTGGAAGAAGAAGAAAAGAATTAGTGTGGTTTTTGTGTTGCTGTTTTGGGACTGTGTTGTGGCCGGGGAACACTGGGAAGACATGCCCCCAGCTGTAAATAAATTTGTGTTTTATTTTTACGTGGGTCTCCGTGTCCATCTGTGTCGGGTCAGGCGCCTATATAGCGCCTTTTTACAATATATATTGCCGCACAACCTTTGTTATTAAGAGTTTAGCTTTGTGCACAAATTATTTAATGTCACAAGGCATCAGTAATGTTGGATATGGAACCTTTTTGTCAGTGTTAGAGTGACTAATATGGCTAGCTGGTCTGAGCAAGGCTTGTCAAAGAGCACCACTTTGCCTTACTCAGAACTGTAAAGAACTGAATAACACTGACACTCTCATTAACAGTGTCCCTACATACATTTTTTAACCACCAGTGAATGTTCATTAATAACTCCATCTCCACACAAGAAATTCAACAATAGCCTGTAGTTTAATGCACACATAAAGGCACTGCTGTTACCTTCCTCTTTAGATTGGCTATATGTGTGGTCTGCTGTGTCCCCAGACATATTACTGATAACCATGTGCGGGACATTATGCAACAAAAACTACAGTCAACCCCCTCCAATCTCTGTAAGCCATTTCCACCCTGCAGGGGCATTGCACTGCATATAACTTTATTTCCCAATGTAAGCTGGTTGCACTGTGATACTCAGAATTTTTTACTGTTACACAACACCAAAGATGCCACATTCAGCCCCATTCTGGATGAATGAATTGCTCCTTTTCTCTGGATTCATATGCAAACTGGAGCACTGCTCTTGGGTCCAACTGTAAATGAAGACAGAGTGTATCGATTTACAGGACGGCAGAAGGCATCATTTAAATGGCCACAGCCAATTGGGTGTGTAGATTTCCTTTTGTATTTTTTACTCACAGGAGAAGAAAATATTAACAACGTGAAGTTACATTATGCCTACCGCCCACCAGCGATGTGGATGACTGGCAGTACCATACATGGAGTAACAATTTGTATGTCTTTAAAACTCTGCCCAACACAACATGTGGAGCAATGCTTTTTAGAACATTCAACTGTGACCCAGGCACTGTGCATAACTATTAAAGGTGCTGCTACGACATTTTCTCAAGCTGCATTCCATTGTGCTTTTCATCTTAAAACGTAACAAATGGAAAATAAAAAAAGCATAAAATATAAAATCAAAAGCCTGAAATGCATTGACAAAAATCCATTGCAAACTGCTAATGGAGTCAATGAATATATTCCTTTATGTAACTGCTAATAGGCAACCTGGTCGAAGCGAAGCTCAATATGGAATAAACTGGCAATATGGAATAACTCTGGATATGACACTAGTCTGCTGCAGAAAAGCAAAAGAAGAGAAGAGAAGATCCCACAATGACTCATGATGGAAACAATTATGAGACATCAGCCATCTTTAGACAATAGAGGGAGATCTGCATAAGTAATGTGTGAATATAAATAAGCACCTTGAACATGGGAAAGGCCCAATACAAATAAAATGTATAATTATTAGTCCATTTGAGTTCATGCCATAATACAACATAATAACTGGGTCCATTCCTCGGGCCTACGGTTAGAATGAGGCAGAAGTCTATTTAATGGATAGTTCCTTTCTTAGGACATGACATGTTCCAAGTTGTGTGATCTTCTGTAATTCTTGTATTTTGATGCTACCCAAGATCTACTGTGTATACCTGTTTTTCCCCATTTCTTTCTTTATAAGTCAGAGGGTTCCTATCACTACTGGTATTGTTGTGGCTTTCACTCCTCACATTCGTTTAATCTCGATTTCAAGGTCTTTACATTTTGACAGTTTTTCGGTTACTTTAACTGAACTGTTTCTTTCAGTCAGGATAGACTTACCGATGAGTTGTCAGCTTTTATGTTCTTTGTTCTTAATGACGATGTCTGGTCTGTGGGCCTTTATTTCATGATCTGTCTGTACTGGCATGTCTTACAGGATTGTGATGTTTTCTTTTTCTGTTACTGTCTGGGGCTCATGCTCATACCATTTTTCTTTTGTGTTGATGTTGAATTCTTTGCAGATGTTCCAATGCAGGTATGTGGCAGCTTATTGTATTTATGAAGGTATTCAATTTTGGCCAGTACAAGGCATCCTGCCACGATATGGCCAATGGTTTCCTGGAATTGACCACATATCCTACACAATTGGTCTGTGCCATCTTTGAGGATTTTGCTTCGATAATAGTTGGTCTTGATGGCCTGGTGTTGGGGAGTTATAATAAAGCCCTGTGTTTCGGATCTTTAGCTCAGCTCTTTTCAGCCATTGGTTAGTCATATGTTGGTCTACATCTTTCTCACCTACTCTTTTTAGGTATTGCCTACGCATTTGTTTCTCTTCCCACTTTTGTTTCATTGGTTCTTGGGCGTGATACTTTGCTTTCTGTTTGTTTTTTTGGCCGAGGATGGTTGGAGCTTCATTTACAGGTTGTGGTGTTTCAGAGTGGTTGAGTTCTCTTGTGAAGATTACGGCTTGGCTAGCTGCATAGTACTTTTTCTTTTGCTTTTCAAACTCTGTAGCAATCATGAGGAGAGGATCGTTTTTGGTGATAAGGTAAATGTCTAGGCCTATTGTTGTTAGCCTGCATAGCCAAAAAAGAGATTCCCATTAGTCTGAGTGACTGTTCAAAGAGGAGACTACAATGAGCAGACATCACTCGTAGGCTTGCACGTTCTGAACTGAGCCCTTCATGGCAGAGTGCCCTCCAGTGACCAGGTCACACTACGCTTTTGAATCTGTTGAGGACTAGGAGTCCCAAAGCACCAAAGATTTCTCAAATGCTCCAAAATCACTTACAAAAATGCCCACCAGAGGGGGAATATCACTGTGAAAACCCTGGCTACTAATTAGGGCACATGCAGGATCTTTATGAAATAAAATATTTATTCTTAACACAGTGCTGAGTAACAATCTTTGAACAGCGCAAGAGGCAAATGGAATTGCATGAAAGAAAGGCAATCCAAGTCAAACAAAGAACAAAATACTAGAATCTAAGGCAAGATCAAAAACAGCACAAAACGTCGAACATTCAAAGAAATAACAGCAAACACAAGTAAATTTGGGTGGCACAGGGTTAGTGCTGCTGTCTCACAGTAAGGAGACCAGGGTTTGCATTCCCTGCGTAGAGCTCTCATGTTCTCTCCATGTCTGTGTGGGTTTCCTCCAGGTGCTCCAGGATCCTCCCACTGTCCAAAGACATGCAAGTTTCATGAAGTGGTGACACTAAATTGCCTCTAGTGTGTGTTTGGTGTGTGGGAATGGTTGCCCAGCGATGGACTGGCACCCTTTGTTTGCTGGGATACGCTCCAGCATCCTGGATTAGGTGAATTAGAAAATGGCATGACAAGTAAACTCAGGGCATTCAAAATGAACCACCAGGAACTGCGGGAGATCCTCCAGTTACATAGGGTAGACATGAATTCATGGTGGAGATTGGCACATGGCTCCACCTCTTGGGGGACCACCCACAAAACACATGGAGTATAACAAAGGCAGCTTACACACATAGACAAAATCAAAAATAAAGAATGATGCAAATATATAAAGTATCAAAAATTGACAAAAGAGGCATAAGACATATTCATTGTTTCTGGCAAACTCTAGATATGCTTTCACATGTTTCTTTTTGAGTAATATCTTCTTTGAGTAATAGCCCTTCTATGCAGGCTAGTGTTAAGCAGAAGTATAGATATGTCATGACTTAGAATTTATTTTTCATTTTTTATGCTTTTGCCTTGGCCTCTGAAAATAATTGAAACTTCATAAGTGGGGTTTTACTGGTGAACAAATCTGGTTGGTGAATTGGTTTTTAAAATGGATGTATTTTTAATAGAGTAAAAAGTAAGTATGTTCTACGGCGGTGCTATATTGTTGTTGTTAGAGGCACCCCCTATCTTGAGCCCTTGTAGTGAGAGACAAGAGCACCAATTGACATTATCAGCATGGTGACTCATAAGTCAGCAACACAGACCATTCATCTTTCAAGTTTGTGTATAAAACCTATCTCTCTATTATAAAAAAAAATCATGGTGGAAGGGAGACCAGGGAGACGAGACATGACAAGACACTTTAAAGACCCGCGAGATGAAAGAGATTGGCCACAGAGTGTCTTGCGGGGACCTTAAACATGAGACTTGGTGCCAAAAGATTGCAATTTGACGTCCTGTGAGAGACACTTTAATGTAACGAGAGACAAGACAGTGAGACAACATTTAAAACAAGTTCACGGACATCTAACCAAGCAGTTGCTGGAATGCTTTTGGCAGACAGACATCATGTGCTCCCAGCTCTTAAAACAATGACAAGCCACAAGCAGAACACGCAGCTTGCTAGCAGCAGCAGCAGCAGGAAACCATCAGATGATCCGACCGCTTCTCCTTAGCATGCGTTCAGCCCCCCCTTCCCAACGCGAGCAGCGTTATACATCCTGCGAGAAAGAGATTTAACCACGCCCGGGGCCGGAAATAAAGGACTAGTATTGTTTTTACAAAAGTTTTAAAGTAAAAGTGAAAATAATGCATATGTAACAATTCCCATGAAAATAACAATCTCTTTAAATTGTATGTCCTGTAAACCAAACCCGGGGGTGGGTAAGCGAAGCAAGCAGGGAGCAGAGCCCCCCAGTACCTAACATTTTTGTTTGAGCATTTAATAGAATCCCAGATGTATGCCCTTTGTCTAACATTTTGGCTTTAGCTCTATTCATTATTTTTGGTTTCTGACTTTCTCGTTATGATTTTCTACTTATAATTTTTCTTTCACATCCTAGGCTATGCTACTAAATTTTACCATAGCAATATTGACTTTGGCTAGTTATTTGGCAAGGTCCTGGCTAAATTGCCCATTATAGCCTTGTCCATTCTAGCCCCCTAATAATCCCCTTTCTAATTACCTAATTATCTCTTTCAGCCCTTCACCATCTGATAGCTAATGTGTGGTGAGCATACCGGCACAAGAATGGCTGTTGTTGCATCATCCAGGTGGATGCTGAACAAAGGTGGTGGTGGAAGTGGCTCCCCTACAGTCTATGTAAAGTGCTTTGAGTGTGTAGAAAAGTGCTATATAAATCTAACTATTTATCTATTGGTCCATCTTCTGACTCAGTCTCTATTTAAAATGACTGCTGCCTTGTGGAGTTAATACATGATACATCTGACTGGTGTACCAGTCTCAGGTACTGAACTCTGTAGTTCAATCACAGAGATTAGTGGCCTTTCTGATCCCCTGTCACACGTCTGCTCCTTGTTTGTGCAGAGAATTATGAGGGACAATCTCTTCTCGGCTGTGTCTGGGTGGATTGACATAATTGAAACTGTAGTGCACACTCCAATCTCCAAACGTATGGATATTGATTTGTACCTGTTTCCTAATTGAATGAGTTTTTTTTCTCTACCTTTAGAATGCTCTTTAGTCTTCATTTTCACTGCTGTCCTTCAGATTCACATCTGAACAGTGCCCCTTAATCGGGGGGTTTTTATACAGAAAACATGGTAGTTATTTTAATGATTCATTGGTGGAGACGCATTATAAGGTAACTGTGTCCTTGCTAGGCTCTGGTTTTTCACCTGTGTAAACCTCTACCACAAATAAACGAGATAGTTATGTAAACAGCAGATCTCCTTTTCATTTGTAAAAATATTTTTTTAGCATAAAACAAATGTCACATAAAAACAATTTAATTTTGAATTTCAGTCATTTACAATAAAAATCTCTCAAAAGGAAAACAATTCCACTTGTAGGTGCAGGTAGGGAATCCATTCCCGGATGGATTTATCCATTCCTGGGAATTCGGGAATCCCGCATGTCGCTCCCGGGAATGACACAGTGCACAGGCATCTCACATGTGAACGGTTTTAGAATGACCGACACTTATTTTTAATAAAAACTACTGCACTATGTTGACACCAATAAAAGACTAACCTTAACTACAAGCAGTTCATGTTGTCATATAAGTACATGTATCTAGTTAGATGCGGTAATAAGAGCATAGAAAGCACAACGTGTCGAGCGTGCGGTCGTCCAGGTGAGAGTGCACCTTCGTGCAGAGAACGCCAGCCGCTGAGAAAGCACCCTCTGCCTCCACTGAAGTAGGCGGCACAGTCATCAGATACCGATACACTTGTTCTAAACAATGCCCGCGGTTCCTGTTGCTCTGAAACACCGCCGTTTCAGCTTTTACTGATGCATCCAGTTTCTTGTCATTATTCTGTGATGGTAACTTTCTTAGCACAGATAATGCGGATGCAACAGACCGATGCATTGCAATTTCAAGTTGCTGTTCAAAGCTGTCAACAGCACAGACGTCAATGAACTCTGCCCCGTCCCGGAATTAATGCACTGCAGAGTGCAGACTCCTCCCAGTCAACTGTGCTCAGTCAGCCGGGAGATTGACTGCTGCTGGTCTGTTGTTGATTGAATTAATCGGCAACACACTACATTGTGGGCCAAAAAACCGTGCCACTTAATTATTTTCAACTATAACTCTGTTATTTCTTGATCAATTTTTACACTTTTGCACGCTATATATGCGAGCTTGGCCGTTCCTGTTTTCCCAGGAATTACATCAGCTTAATTCCCGGGAATGCAGGAATGAAAAATGTCCGGGAATCCCAGGAGCCCAGGAATGGATTCCCTAGGTGCAGGTAAGGAAGGACAGGCAGGACAGCAGGCCATAATGGAAGAACTGGATGAACAAAGCAAGAACTGGGTGAATGGACTCACCAGGAACAGTCCATTCTCCCGTTCGGCAGGTGGCAGTGTACCTCAGAGCTAAACCCGATCAGAACACCCTCAGGGTGGCAGGGGAGTTGGAGTCTGGAAACGCAGCCCTGTCAAGGTCTTTGGAGACTGCAAGGGGGCACTGCCAGGGGGGGACTGCCTTAGTCTCCGCACGACCTGGAAATGCTCCGGACAATCTAGATGAGTTTAGCTTAACAGAAAGCCCGCTGTCTCACCTTAACTGAGTCTGAGTTGGGAGACAGCAACATTTGGAGGAGGAAGGAGAATTTTTGGATGGTTGATATTGCTATTAATTGTATGTGGAAGGCATTGTGTCAAATAAAAATCATTTACTTGAACATGAAATTGTGTTGGGTATTGCTGTGTCTGTGGTTTGGGGTTCAGTGGCGCTCCCTAGCTGTTACACACTGTAAAGAAAATCATTAAAATTAGAGAATTACCTAAGGGACTGAATACTTTTACAAAGCATTAGATACAATATTATTCATTCATCTCTCTTCAGTTTCAGTTATCAAGCCCATGGTGAGCTGGCGCCTATCCCAGCAGTACTGGGTATAAGACATTAACCAACTATGGACAGGGCACCAGTTCAGCGTAGTGTATAGGTTATTTTATTATTGTCATAGTATTAATCTTGAAATTAAAATGTGTTTCAGTTATCTTTCTTTTTTTATTAAAAGTTAAAAGTACTATAAGGTAACAGTTCATATTAAAAACATGTTGAAAAAGTTTTCATTTTTGTCTTTTTGCTTGAGCTCTGTTAACAGCAGCTTGTCTAAACCACACAAAACAGAAATGTTAGAGCAGAGGGACGTTTGTTTCTTTTGCTACATATGGCAGACTTGCAAAGAGGGACTTTTCCCTCTGAAGGCAGGCAAGCAAAATGTCCGGCTCTAAACATGGCCAAACGGTCATTTTCTGGACATTTAATGTATTTCAAAAGCAAAGACCTCAAACCAAACAATGGTGCACACCTTGTGAATATGTGTGGATATTATCTGTCTAAATGACTCTGGATAGAGAGAGGTTAGATGTGTTCATATTGGCCCTGACAGGCTTTAAAAAAAGTCAGCAGCTTCATGTGAAAACAGAAACATGGAAGAACAAGGACTGAACGATTCATACACTAAAACAAACATAGCAAAAATGCAAGAAGCGAGCAACACCAAATGTCACAACACATTGAGTGTGTCGGCCTGAGTCATCTGTGACATCTACCGAAATACTGCCCTATAAATCCAGAGGGTCTCCTACAGTTTCTAGCAGTTCATTTTGAATATGCTATGGAGTCAGTGATTTTTCTTGTGTTTTTAACTGTGCTTTGTGATTTACTGGATTTTTTTGACCTTATTGCTCTGTCTTTTAACCACTCTTTAGATACTGTATTAGGACTTTGTTTGCATTTGGATTTGCCTTTAACAGACATTGTATGCTTTTTGTGTCCTTTAGAGCTTCACTGTATTACAGAGAAGTTAAAGTTTTTTGTATGAAGAATAAATCTTTTTCTAGATAAAGAATTTGTATTTGCCCTTGATATTAGCCGGGTTTTAAGACTACGTGCTTTGGAACTTTTAAGCGCTGGGACCCTCAGGTCATAGCACTTCTAATAGATTGTGCTGTTAGGTGCTGCTTCTGGGGGCCTTTGTAATCCAGACATTGCAGCTTCACAATTACAACAGTGCAAATTCGAAATCTCCTACCACATGGACCCTCCAATATGAGGGCAAAACCAGAGGCCTATCAATAAAATGTCTGACAAAGCACTGATGAATTTGCATCTTGGTGTCTGCACATATGCCTAATAGTGTATTCAGCAGTATGGTGTCATCCTGGTTTGCAACCTTAGTTTTTCAGACTGATTCCTGGGATGAGATATCATAGGATAAAAAATGGAGGAAAGATGGCCTGTTAACTGCTTTGCTTCTACACCTTTAAAATGCATATTTCAGTGAATGGTTAATTATTCTTACAATAAAACAATCAAATGGATATGATTTAAAATCTATCGTGCATCTAGTCACAAATTGTACAATACGTTCTCTTTTGCCATTTATGTAACTCTGTCCTTGGTTTTCTTTTTCATTAGGCAGCCCACCATTCTGTAAAACAAACAGTATTCATTTTGCCGTTGCTTTGTGTACAATTATTTCTATTTTTGCATCAGTTAATTTTAGCTTTAGTGTCACTGGATTTCTTTTGTGGCATTTCTTTCTCTTCTGGAGTCAGAATGTGTCTTTTTATTTTTTTTTTTCCTTAAGGAATTCATTTGTAATATCTTTCCATAGAGGAGGCCCAGAAATCAATTTTTTTACACCATCACCTTCATCATTAATTCATATATTGATATGATTATTCAAGTCGGGTTAAGATGGCACAAATTACTCTCAATCTCACCATTAGTACTGTTAATATGCATCTGTTTGTACTATACTGCTTTGTCTGCCATTGGGCTTAGAACTTCAACTTATTTCAACAGCAAAGTCTGCATGACATTAAGCAGCCCAAGACAGGATGCCAGTCCATCCCAGGGGCATACTCACACACCCCTAGTACTCATCCACAATACGTCAACGTGGAGTCACCAGTCAGCTTAAAAGTATATCTTTATACTGAAGGATTTCATGGAAAAAAGTCACTTTAACACTGGGACAACTGTAAACAGCATAAGGCACAGCTACCAGGAACTGGCCTCAGGTCCAAGTGTAGAGAGTTGGAAATGCGACTTGCTTTGCCACTATGCCACCAATTCTCTCATCATTGTTTAATAAACACTCTATCAATGCAAAGACATTTATGTCAGGCTTACTGACACCTCTAAATCAGCTCAAAAGCAGTTAGACCAGAAAAACAGTTGAGTCAGGATCAGGCGAAAGAATGAAGTTAAAAGCAAATAAAGGTCAAAATCAAATACCAAATCAGAAATCAAATTTAACAGGTAAATATGAATACCAGTAATCAAAAAATAGTAACAATAGCAAATACATAAGTTTAGCAGTCGGATACATTAAAACTGCTCAGTTGCACCAATGAAGTCACTGCCACGTGGTCCCAATGCATTGTGGGATACATCATCATTGAACCTGGCGACACAAAATGATGACACAGTCAAAACAAAAGAGGCATTGGAAAAGATGTTAAAAAAATTTCCATGTTTAAACTAAAGTTCCTATCACAAAACTAACTACAACAATCGATTCTCTGGATATCAAAACCACAGAAATGACAACAAGGTAATTATTTAAATCCATAAAAAACTCATAAAAAATGGTAATAAAAACACCAATCATAACAGCATTAATGTGCTACGAAGTTTATTGTTATTGTTGTTGCTTTAGAGTTATTATGTGTCATATTTTTTATTATGTCTATTATTATGTACCGTCGCTTTAGGTTTACTTCTGATCTTTGCTTTTTGTGGGAGGAGCCCCAAGAGGTGGGGCCACACTGACATCATCACTCCTTAGCCTTCCCTCTGGCTATTTTTTTTTGTTTGTTTTTGTTTTTGTTCTTTATTTCTCCTCTATTACAATTTTTTGTATTAGGAATTTGTTCATTTTCGAATACCCCTTCGGGTCAGAGCGCAGGGTCAGCCATTGTACAGTGCCCCTAGAGCAATTACAGGTTAAGGGTCTTGCTCAAGGGCCCAGCAGAGTAAGATCTCTTTTGGCAGTGATGGGGATTCGAACCGGCAACCTTCTGGATACCAGCAGAGACCCTTAGCCTCAGAGCCACCACTCCGCCATTGAGGAGGCTCTGGAGCAGGAGGTAATTTTGCTCATTGTGGACCTATGTGAGTATTGCTATTTCGGTTTGGATTTATTGTTTTTTGAGAAATTCTTGCCTGTTTTTTTTTTGGGTTCTGCTTACAGATTGTCTAGCGGAACTTGCTTGTTGTAGATTGCCTTTTATGTAAACCCTTTTGCCCTTTTCTGTTCTATTGTGGATTTTTTTTGTCTAATTTTCTATTTTTGCTAATAAAATTTCAATAGATAAAGATCATTTGTTGCCATTGATGGTCACAAGCTGGGGGTTGACAGTTATTCTCCCTCTTGTGGAGCATTTTGTGTCATTTTACCATTTTCCCAGTTTTTGAGGTCTACTCCGGCTGAAGCCACCAGGTAGTATTTGGGGCCTAGCAGAGTTAATGGTTAAGCCTGCTTCTCGGCTTATGTTTGGAGGCCTCACACACAATATGCCTTTGTGAAGACTCTGTTTCATGACAGTAATGTATGTGTGTGTGAGTGAATAAGCTCTGTCATGGACTGACATGTTGTACCTAGTTGCTTCCTGCTTTACATCCAGTGCTACTGGGATAACATCCAGCCTAAGAAGACTCTAAACTGGATTAAGCAAGTTTGAAAATGTTATTACATATGCAATGAAAAACAAGCAAATATGCAAGAATGAAGTGTGAAAAAGTAAGTATACTCTTACTGGTTCCACATCAGGTAAGAAGACAATTAGAGATAGGTACTGCTAATTAGGTTAACTAGATTTGTTGATTATCTGAAAAATTTGCATCTCAGTAGAACAGCAGCACATGTTACCATTTTGATTTGGAGCAATTGTAATAGTAGTGACACAAACATCATAAACAGTTGTTTTGTTGTGGAGGGTCCTATGGAGACCAATTTCCCCCTTATATTCTTTATTGTGTAGGCTTTAAAAAATGTATTAAATACCATACATTTACCACTCTATGGACAAGTACTTTAGCACTTCCTCCCACCCTTCCTTTCTACATCTGTAACTTCAGGCAACTTAACAGAGTAAAGGAATACACAGGAGTTAAGTTATACGTTTATTTAAGTATTATTGATAACATGCCCAAAAATATAAAAGTATCAGCATACAATATGAATGTTGGCAAACCATACCATTATAGCCTAAGTAGCAGTGCATCTTGCGTCCATAGGTGGCTCTCGGTTTATCAGTCTAGCTTGCTTTCCTGCCACATGGCCTTTATATGGAGTATTAACACAGGCCATATGCCTGTCTCAGTATGGCTGCCAAGACATAGACAGGAGGGAAAGAGGTAAAGGCAAGGTGACCAACTTTTTACCATTCATACCACAAAACACACACTAATGGGGTGTCTTAGTACAGAATGGTCTCTGAATCAAAACCAAACATAAACAGCCATACTTTAGACAAATAGAATTAGTTTATCGGTCCCTTCCAGGGCCAGATATCAAAGAAAGTGCTCACATACAACTCATCCCCCAGTTGCTTTGTTTAGACAGTTTATGGCCTTCCTGCAATGGATGGCTTATAGGCTCTTGTGAGTGTAAGCACAGTCACCCTTGCCAAGCTGGTCTGATGCTCCTTCCCTTAACCACAAATTTCATAGCTCAAGTCAGTCCTAAAGACTGGGGGGTTGGTTAGGTAAACATCAAACTACCACTGTTCTCATCAATTAAGTAAAACAGGCCTTCTGAAACAATATCTAATATTACACTTGCTTTGTCTAGCTTATAACTAAAGAGAAAATATTTATTAACTTATATGCTAGAAATCACTCCACCACAGCAGTATTGTCAGAGAATGGTTGCTCATCATCTGGAATAGGCTAAAAGACATTTTCAAACCACCTGAAGCCTATCATGCTACAGTGAATAAGATTATTTGTAAATTAATAAAATTCATGATGGTTCTGATCTTCCCAGGAAGAGGTGTCCCTACACAGTTACCCAATGATCAAGACATTAAGATGCTCTGAGAAATTATAGAGATGCTAATAGCTACCTAACAGGGATTTACGTGTGTCTGTTGACAAGGTAAATTTTACAGCTAATGACTCTGCTATCTTATAAAGGATTGAACTTGTATCATTTTAATGGAAATGTACCTAGGAGAAAGCTTTTCCAAATAAACACACCAGCACAGCTCAGGCCAGCAAAGTTGAATGAAAATTCAATTTGTTTTGGCACAGCACTCTTCAGTCTGATTAACATAAAAACAGGGAATTATAAGGCCCATTAACATTATAATTAACATCTGGCCAGTTGATAGTGAAAAGGGAAAAAACAAAAAATCCATTCCAAAGAATTTCCTAAAGAAAATAAACTTTTGGATATCCATGGCTGGTTATAAAAGACAGAGTGGATACAGTTACAGTTCTGGTGACCTAGATGAACTGGCCATCTCTAACCTCCTGGGCATGATAAAAGTTTGCATTCTGGGCAGTCTAATAATAAGGTTAAATCTTTGCATCCTTGGACACTAAGACTCCCAGTATCTCTGGCGAAGGTTGAAGTTGAAGGCCAAGAATAGAAGCAGAATAGCGGAGGGTCAGTTCATAACACGTGTCATGCTTGCATTCTTTTGCAAGTGATTAACTGAGTGGCAATATGAACAGATAATCAGGGTATGCTAGAAGTGAAACTGATGATGCACCTCTAACACAAGTAGGAAGATAATTCCACACAACACTTCAAAAACAATGTTCTCTTGACAGAACATTATGCACCAACGCAATGTATCACCAGGGACTTCATGCAAGCTGTCAAGCAAGCAGATGAAGGCAAAGTAATGTGGAATTGTTTTGCAGCCTCAAATCTGAAAGCCTCACACTCATTGACTCCCCTATATACATCCAGAAGAACATGCAAGGCTATCTGTCCAACAACTACAGGTTGGCCAAACTGGATCATGATACAGGACAATGAACTTAAGCACACCAGCAAATCCAAAAATGTATGGGTGAAAAGAATCAATTGTTTGGAATGGCCAAGTTGGAAACCAGTTCCTTCAATCCATTGAGGTAATGTAGCATTATCTTAAGAGACAAATGGCATCATAGATCAATAAAATGAAAAAGTGCTGTAAGTAGAAGTGGGCCAGAATTTCTAAAGTATGTCAAAATGTAGGGGAGTTTGTGTTCATTGTCAGGAAAAGATGTCCGTCAACAGGTAACTCAAGTTCAGTTAAATTTAGTCTTTGGAACTGACGGTAATAAAGAAGCACCCATAAGGCAACTTATTTTTCTATGGTTGTTCGATCCACAACTATCCGTCCATCAAATATAAGGTATTTACTTAGTCATTTTTGATTACTTATCTTTTAATGCTACAGTTTTTGGTTTATATTGGTTGTTTTAATCTAATTAAATACACTGGACCGTTAATCTATTAATCCCTTAAACTACTTATACTACAGAGAACTCTTTATTTCATGCATGCTTTAAATTTGTAGATTCAGTAAAAAAAAATGTCCACTGAAGTTTAAAAACACTGCATTTTTACCATATTTTCAACAATACAAATTGATAAAGTAGTGGCAGTGGACTGCTCCATGTACAGTGCCCTCCATAATGTTTGGGACAAAGACATTTTTTTTCTTGGTTTACAGTTTAAAATTACTAATTAAACAATTCAGATGTGATTAAAGTGTACATTGCAGACTTTCAATGAATGGGATTTGCACACATTTTTGTCTCACTTTTTCTACATCATCCCCCCATTTTGGGGCACCATAATGCTTGGGATAATAATAATTCTTTGCATTTATATAGCGCTTTTCTCACTACTCAAAGCGCTCAGCAGTTGCAGGTTAAGGGCCTTGCTTAAGGGCCCAACAGAGCAGAGTCCCTTTGGGCATTTATGGGATTCGAACCGGCAACCTTCCGATTGCCAGTGCAGATCCCTAGCCTCAGAGCCACCACTCCGGGATAAAGCAATGGCAGGTCTATTAAAGCCATCATACTTTGATCTGTGTCATATGTCCCTTACATGCAATGACTGCTTGAAGTCTGCCATTCACAGATATCATCAGGTTCTGAGGACCTTCTCTGGTGATGCTCTGCAAACACTTTAATGCAGCTTTCATCTGCTCCTGCTTGGTTAGGGTGCTTGTCCCCTTATTTTTTTCTCTTCAGCATATTGAAGCTCTGCTCATTTGGATTTAAATAAGGTGACTGGCAAGGCCATTCGAGAATTTTCCATTTTATAGCTTTGCCATACTCCAGTGTTGCCTTAGCAGTATGTTTGGGGATCATTATCTTATTGTAGGATGAAGTGCCATCCAATGAGTCTGGAGACATTTATGATCAGATGTTTCAGTAAACCTCAGAATTCAGTGTGCAACTGCCATCGGCAGTTCATCATCAATGAAGATGACCTGTGGGCCTGTGACAGCCATACATGCCCAAGCCATAACCCCCCCAACCTTGATAAGGTGGTGTGCTTTAGACCTCTGCACTTTGATGCCAGTCCGTCCTTGTCTTGTTTGTCCATAAGACTTTTTTCCAGAATTATGCAGGCTCTTTGAAGTCCTATTTCACAAACTGCAATCTGGCCATGATGTTTTTTATTGTTAACTAGTGCTTTGAATCTTGCAATGTGGTCTCTGTATTTCTGTTCATGAAGTCTTCTGCAGATAGTTGTCTCTGAAACACACACATGTGCCTCCTGAAGACTGTTTCTGATCTGTGATACAGGCATTTTGGGCCTTTTTCTTTGTCATAGTGAAGATTCTTCTTGTCATTGGCAGTGGATGTCTTCCTTGGCATACAAGTCCCTTTGAGATTACTGAGCTCATCAGTGTGTTCTTTCTTCTTAATAATACCACAGACAGTTGATTTAGGTCACCCTAAGGTTTTACTGATGTCTCCAGTGGTTTTATTCATGTTTTCAGCCTTATAATGGCTTCTTTGACTTTCATTGACACAGCTCTCATCTTCATGTTGAACAATGGCAACTACAGACTCCAAAGGGTAGAAGAAAGCTGAGGTATCTTATGGCTGCACTAAGGAAGCAATGAAACACACCTGAGTAAACACAGACACCTGTGATGCCAATTGTCATTTCTACATGGTGTAACCAAAATGTATGCAAATACAGTGGAACCTCTGTTCACGAATGTCTCAGTACATGTACAAATCGGTTTACGACCAAAAAGTTCGCCAAACTTTTGCCTCGGTTCACGACCATACACTCGGTATACGAACAAGCCAGGTTCCCTTTCAGTTTGTACATGTTCAGTCTCTCCCTGTGCATTTCCTGTGCAGCGAGCAAGAGAGAGAGAGAGACGCGCACACACACACACAGGCAGCACCAGAGAGAGACAGACTCGCACACACACAGGAGCACGCTAGAGAGATACACACACACACACAGGCGCTCCAGGCTAGCAAAAGAGAGAGAGAGAGAGAGAGAGAGAGAGAGAGAGAGAGAGAGAGAGAGAGAGCGAGCGAGCGAGCAAGAGAGTGAGGGACGCATAAGGTAGAGAAGGCTTGTTTTTGTTTTCAGTTCTGTTTACAGTGATTGGTTCGTAGCCTGCATTGTTGCAATGTTACTTTTCTTGGTGGTTTATTAAATTACGGATTTTTCAAATGTTCATTTTTTCCCCTGTGCTTAAAACTCATTAAAAAAAAAGCGAGCGGTGCCTAGCACTATAGCGCAAACTATTGCAGTGTTAGTTTTCTCTGTTGTTCAAGGTTTTCTCAGTGTTATTCAATGTTTTTACATTTAGTTTACTATTACGCTGTGCATTCTATGGTATAATTAACTATGTTTGTGCTTAAAAATTTAAAAAAATATATATTTACACACAGTTCGTACGGTCTGGAACGGATTAATTGTATTTACATACAATCCTATGGGGGAAATTGCTTCGGTTCATGACCAAATCAGTTTACGACCAGAGTTTTGGAACGAATTATGGTCGTGAACCGAGGTTCCACTGTACCCTTAAAGTGTGCAGCATGCACTTTAATCATGAACCGTTGACCAGAATATAAATCAAGGAAAAATGTGTCTGTCCCAATCATAATGGAGGGCACTGTATGTAGAAAGTACCCTAAGCAGTGCATGAGGATGGCCCAGGATTCAAACCCAGCTTCCTGCAGCATTAACCACTGTGCCATTCAGCCATAGAGACCGGCATTTCAGATTTGCCTCTAATAAAACAAGAAATACTTTTAGAGGTGGCAAGATGCAAAATACATTCGACAAATCATTAACAAGTGAAAAGAATGTACAGTAAATGCATAATTGCAGAATGAAATGATGTGAGGGAGGAAAGGGCAAAAGGACAAGCATGTTCCCTGGAGGAAATAATCCATGTCAGTCAAAGACTGATGGACAGGGAAAGAAAACACACATTGTCTATCAGCTGGGATGACAAAACTGCACAGGTCACATATCCCATACAAATTTTAAGAAGTGCTCATTGCCCTTGTGAAATGAGACAGTGACAAAGACCGAGGGTCTGATTTATAAGAGAGACACAGTCAAGGTGCAAACCATTTGAATTTTTCAAACGCCCTGCCAAGTCATGAATAGCTGTCTGCATGCCGTATTTATGACTGAGCCAACAATTTCAGCACTGAGGCATTTCTTCAGGGCCTCATCTGCAGGCTGTGAGGTGTCAAAGCATGTTAGACTGCGCCAGAATTTTCCAATCTGGATTAGGCAAAAAACTATTATTTGGATTTGTAGAGGAAACAGGCTGTGGGTTTACTATGGCAGAAATGACTGGATCCTCCATCACAGAGATAAGCAATGTTCTTCATAAAAAGGATTATGTTAGAACAAGCAAGCAACTTCATGTCTGCTTTGTATGGGGGTAGCCATTATGGATTGGGATGGGATGGTGGAGAAGTAGTTAGTACTGCTGCCTCACATTTCCAGGGACCTGAACTCTACATCACTGTCTGCATGTCTTTTCTTCAAGGTCTTTGGCTTCTACTTAAATTAGCCTGGTAAAAGTACGAGTCGGTGGTATCCAGTCTAGATCTGGTTTCTGCATTGACCCTATTGCTGCTGTGGTAGGCTCCAATTCCTTGTAACTTTGTAAAGCAAAAGGAAGATTTAAAAAATGAATGGTTGAAACCAATGTGGCCAAGACTTTTGGAGTACTATACTACAAATAAGGGGATTTTGTAAAACAGGCTGTGGAGCAAATCAAAAGCCTGTAGTGCGTACACTTATCATGTATGGATAATACACAGCAGCAATAGTTTAATAAAGGCTTGTGGAAGATAACAGAAAAATACTGTGGCATTTAGGATACAAGTGTATTTGGGTTTGGTGTTTAAAGGAATACTCCAGCCAAAAATATTTTTATATGTTACTTCCCTCATGTAGTTTGTTGTGATGGAATAAAATTCTTTTAATATCAAGTTTCATTGAGAATGGACATAAAGTTTCTGAAATAATAGACATCTATACTGACGAACGTTGGACAACATTAAACAATATATTTAAAAATAAGCACATACTGTATGTATTAGGGAGTGTGGACTCGGGTTAAAAGCAGTGTTGGGGTATCAGACAGATCTCAGTTAGAGTAGCTCTACACCAAGGATCTTTTTAAAGTCCTTACCTTTTTGATCTGGTTATGGATGTGTAGAGTCATGGGATAAAAGACGAATCCCCTGGTGCAGGTTTTTGGCTGATGACAATGTGTTGTGTAAAACAAAAAAGGAGGAAATGGAGAGGAAGTTAGAAAAATAGAGAAGGGCTTTGGAAGATAAAAAAATGAATACAAATAGGAAAAAGACAGAATATATGATGTTCAATGATGATGGGGATTCAGAAGATAGCCTGCAGGGAGAGCAATGAAAAGAGTGAAAACATTTAAATATCTAGGATCAGTGCTAGGCCGAGATGGAAAACTAAATGCAGAGATAATTCATAGAGTGCAATGTGACTGGAACAATTGGAAGAAGGTATCAGGAGTATTGTGTGATCAAAGAATTAAGGTGAAGGTTAACAATAAGGTTTAAAAGACAGTGGAAAGGCCAGCAATGACATATGGAGCTGAAACATGGGCAGTAAAAGGAGCTCAGGGGAAGAGGTCAGATGTGGCAGAAATGAGAATGTTGAGATGGATATGTGGAGTAACAAAAAAGGACAGCATAAGAAATGAGAGAATAAGAGGTACAGCAAAAGTGAGAGATATCTGAGAAAGTATGGGCATGTAGGCTAAAGTGGTATGGAGATGGAGGAGGAGAGACAATGAATACATGGGCAAAAGAGTGATGGGAATGGAAGTGCAGGGGAAGAGAAAATGAGGGAGGCCAAAGCATAGGTGGATGGATAAAGTAAAAGAAGATCTGAAGGAAAAGGGCTTGACTATTGAGGAGGTGCTGGACCAAGCTGTTTGGAGAAAGTTGATCAGGTTCATCAACTACACACAGAAGAGGGAAAAGATGATGAGGAAGAAGAAGAAGAAAAAGAAGAACTTGTGTTGCATAATCCACATGACAAGTCATCCAGTCATATACTCACAATGCCCCATACACATGCATTATTACTAAAATATTGTTAAATTAACTCAATTCCGGAAAACTCTCCCCTTAACAAAAATGGAACACTCCAGGAGACACCTGAGCATTTGAACTAAAGACCCACCTTCCCGCCTTATTCATTGCTTAGGAGTCCAGCTTGTATCATGGGATACAAACAAAAACCGTAAACTGAGAGACATGTCCAACTAAAGATTAAAAGTTAAAGACAAGTACGAGAAAATATTACCAGGAAGAGTATGTGCCTTGGAATGTTCATATCTGAAATAGTTCAGGAAATAGAAGGTCAATTCCCCCGTACAATTTCACAGACATTGCTAAATAATCCTGAGCTACTCCAGTTGTGGACATAAATATAAATGTAAGGACAGGAGGCAGATTTACAGTTCAAATACTCACACATACATGTCTGGGTGTGTTCCATTTTCAGCCTTAAGCATGTTTAATGGAGGTGGTTTATTTAGCAATACTTTAATAACGATAGATGTATTTGAGAAGTAGTTAGCATATGACCTCATGATCTGACATGTTGATTATGCAATACATATAGCGCAAGATTTTTTTTCATGGCTGTTTCTGATATTGTTTGCTGTTGTTAAGATTTAGTCACCATAGTCACCTGTTATATAAGAAACTTTGTTATCTCCACTCTGAAAGAAAGCAGTAGGTTAAAAATGTTATCTCGCCCATCACTACAAACTACATGGGGTCAGTAGCATATAAAAAAATATATAATTTTTGGGTACAGTAGTCCTTTAAATTGTATTCATGATTTAATCTAATGAGATGGACCCATCTAGGGACCTCTATCTGAAGCCCAAGGGGTCAGCTCTTTTAAATGGTGTAGTTAATTAATCCTTCAGTGAACTTATGTTGGGGTTCAAATGATTAACTCTACTGTCTGGGCTTGAATGGACTAGGGATGAGTTCAAAACGAGTAAAAGGCAACTGGGCACCATATAAAATTGCAGACAAACTTACAGTTTTATATGGTTCCTTTCAAATCAAAGTCCAGCCATTAGGACTTCAGATGTACAGTACAATTACTACAGTTACAACACAGGAATGTTACATGATGCACTCAAGTTTATATGGTGAGTTATTGATATGGTGAGAACTAGAAGCCTTTGTACTTTCAAACCAGGAGGTCCCCATTTTCCATTATGGCACTGACAGCTTAGATTGCTTCATTCCCCTTCTCTAAAACTCATCTGCTCCCAGGGGGGGTCTAGCTAATGCCAAAACGCAGGGACAAAGGGTAATCAAGTGTGCTAATACCTCTACTCCCATTCTTACAGGAGTAGTATGACCTAATTCTCTTCCTCTTCCGGATCCAGATCATGCCCATTGATGTCCTCACTTCAGCCTCTCCTCCAGATGACCCTCAACTATAAAAACCTACCTCCTTTGCTCTGAAGTTAATCCTGATTTTGACTCAGTCTTAAAAGACTACTCAGTGGAGTATCATACAGCTTTGCCCTTAACAACTGAGACTGTCTATATAACGGGTTGGATCCCCCAAACCTTTCTCTTTGTGTTTTATCTCTTTTACAACGGCACTTATAAAATGATTTTCTTCAATGAGCCAACTGCACATTTTTGTTGTGCCATCCTTTCATTTCTTTTATTACGTACTGTATGTGTCACACATTGCCAACATCTTGTTAAGGTTGTGATATGCACCACTTCATAGCAAGGAAGGAATGTTAACCATCTGATCAAAGAATTTACTAAATGGCCCATGTGGGCATAAGGGGCTAAGCTGAGGCCAAACCTAAAATATGTAAGTTTCCTCTGTTGAATCATTGATGCCCTGTTTGTCCAAAGTGGGATGTGATTCATTCTCCACAACCAGATTACAAACCTTGTGGACATTAGGAAGAATCCTGCCACCCAAAATCATACTACAACAAGTCTTGGATTCAAACATTCTTATTAGTTTCCAAAAAAAAAAAAACTTTACAGATTTCTTCCTCTTCACCGCACAATAAAGCAACACCCCAAATTACAATTATTTCTTCTCCTTCTCCACTTCTGACTCCAACAAGAAGCTCCTTTTTAAGGCAAACCTGGAAGAATCTGCCACATATCAGAGGTATAGCTCAATGCCTCCAGGTCAGACAGAGCTACCAGATGACCGGAGAGCCTGCTGCCAGCATTTTCCTCTAGGGACTCTGAAAGACCCCAACAGGACTCCCTGTTAAGAGTAGCTATCATGAGCAGGCTTGTGGGTGTCCAAAAAGGAGCACTGCCAGAGGGATGCTAACCCTTGGTGTACTGGGGGAATGTAAAAAGTATTCACCCCCTTAGAAGTTTTCAAATTTTATTGAAATACAACAACATTGACTCACGGTGAATTTTAATTTGAATTATTTTTTTTTTACACTGAGCTGGAGAAAAAGACTCTGATGTTAAAGTGAAGAGAAGATCTCTGCAAAGTCATTTAAATTAATTTGAAACATAAAATGTAAAACAATGGGTCACATAAGTATAGGGGGTGAATACTTTGGATAGGAAGTGTATACTCCTGGCTTCCATTATTCTGGCCTCCCAACTAGGGAAGGTACCACCAACCATCCCAGCCATGATGCCAGATAATCCATTTCCTCCTAGACTTTAATGGACTTTCTTGAAACACTTTAATTGTTACAAAGCAAGCAACATCATTTAGTACCAGGGACAAAAGTGCTAACTGATTCATCACCCTTCTTTAGCCACTGTGAACGCTTGAGAACCCCTCTAAGGCCAACTGCACCAAGTCCTCATTAAGAAGAAGCTGAGAAACAGAGTCAGTAGAGCACCCAGTGATAGAAAATACTAAAGCGGCATGGTGGGAGGGTGTCTTCTCCTCAGGTATAACCTATGGATATAACCAGGCAGTGAATGGAAACGGTAAATGGGCTTTAAATAGAAATGCAATGCCCATCCTCCACCCTCCCACAATCCTCAGCCTTGAAAAGCAGGCTGCAGGGACTCCGGGGAAAAGAGAAGGAAATTATTTACTACTAAAAACACAGCGGTTAGCAATCAAAGGAGAAAACAAAAGCCTTTCTAAATGGCAGACAAATTAACTACTCCCACGACTTCGTTACGTCTTGGCTCTCGGCACATCATTTTTTTGTGCTTTTGAATTTGACTTGCTGCTGAGGCGACCAAGGAAAGTCATTGCTGGTTCGCTTTGGAAATATAGACGCATTCCGAAGATGAACGCTTCTCGGCCCTCACTCTATCACACTTAAATGCATGCATTTATTCAGCTTTCCCGGCCTATACTTTCTTGGCTAAGGCAAAAGCCCATGCATTAGGCATCCTAAAACATGCCACTATTGCCACTCTGGAATGTAGTAAAGGTGAGGATGTAAGCAATTCTACCTTGGCAAAAGGCAATGCTCACCATATGTTTGGAGCGTCATATCTCCCTTTTTTTTACTGGATGAAGATTGACTTACGATAATGTCACCATTAGAAAAAAAACGAGGTGTGAAAGCTACACACTCAATTTATAAAATGGATAACAGAAAGTGCAAGTGAATCCAACTTGGACCCCAAGAACTATTGTGTCAAGTTCCAATTACTTATAAAATACTTAAAATAATGCTGAGCAAAGCTTCACATCTCCACAGACTTTGGTTCAGGCCTGGTTACTGTGTCTGTGCAGAGTCTCAAAGGCATCCATGGGACATGAATTCATCATCCTCCAACCCACTTGCTTACTCTAAAATGGCACGGTATAAGTGAGTCTGAGGGTCTGGGAAGGCAAGCCTAGTAACAGAGTATCGCCTTGGGCCCAATATTGCTGGAAAGGCCCTGCTCCCACATCCCTGAACTATATTAACTGGGATCAAAAATGGATATCTGGATAAAAAAATACATTATTACAAAATAGAACATAATAAAATAATTAAGAAAGTTGGTTTTATTTCATATGGTATATACCTACAACTTCAAACAAGCAGCCTCATAGCCCACCTCCAGGCACCTTTCCATTTTCTGTACCTGCTTCTAATACTGCATGGTTGTGATCTGCCTAAGCCTATCCAGGGGCCGCTGAGCACATAGTAGGAACATACCCTGGACATCTATAAAGCCTGCGCATGCAAAAAAAAAAAAAAAAAGAGGCTTGAAATGTACATAAGCAATTTCCCATGCAAACATCGCCATTTATAAAAGAAAACTTGATGGGGGAACGTGCGTATATTTCAGACAACTATGACTCAAGCATATGCAACATTTTGGGGCAACTAAGAAATGATGACACCCTTGATCAAGTAGGGAAATGCAGCCAAGCCAGCTAAATGACGACTCACATGCATAATAATTATGATCACCGTGTTGTTAATATAATGGCCGTTGACGTGACAAACATAATAAAGCCGATAAGTGAGGAATATGACATACAGACTGTATTTTGGTTCCCTTTTTAGAGGTTCTATGCTGCTTATTTGCACTGAACAACTGCTTTTTTTTTGTTGTCAGTTTAGACTACCTGTTGACTCTTCTCATTTTTTTTGTTGTCAGTTTAGACTACCTGTTGACTCTTCTCAGGGAGATGGCCTACAGGTTAGAAATATCTCAGCTAAGGTTCACTCTGTCATGCCCACTGTGCTGAAAGCCTTTAACCGACCAAGAAAGTACTACATCCAGTTTTTGCATGGTGTGGGTGCACATACAAAAAATATAACATGCTGTTACCAACAAAAAAAGGCAATTTTGGCACTAGTGTGTTTTCCTAATATAATCGGAGCACTTTAATGTGCTTGTATTGCAATAAGGGCACCTAGCGAGAATGAAGCTGCTTATGTTAACCTTAAGCAGTTGCATCTGTGATGCCAAGATGAGACTGACAACTGTCAGGACCTCTCTGGCATAACGAAGCATAAAAAGGCATCTCCAATTACAGATGCCATTCGCACTTTGAAATCAGAGCGCGTACATGATGTTTTTTCCTCTCATTACACACACACTCTGTCAGAGACTAGCAATCAATTTTATCACCAGAGATTGGAGCTATTTAAGGCATGGTGTGGCTAGAGCTCAGGGAATTTACAGCAGCAGTAACACATTACCATTCATCATATATGCACTTGATCCTGACACCCACCAAATAAAGGTTCTTTGAGTGCCTCTAACTTAGTGACGAGAACTTCCATCTCACACCACTGGATGCATCACGTGGCTGCACTACCAGCCAATGAAAGTCTGCAGCATCGTGATTACATATGTATGAGATTGATTAGCATGGTTTATATATGGTCATTTCAGGACAGCAAATGGGCGTGGATTCAGACTCATTCATGAACACACAATTCATGATTTATCATGAGTAAAACTGCACAGAAATGGGTGTACACCAGATTTTATAAATCTGTTATCTAAATTTGATACACAATATATATATATTGTCACACACGTGCGCATGGGAGGCAGCTAAAGGGCCTGCATAAGAGTAATTACATGCCAGACCAGGGGGAGGCGGAGTGCACTAACTCTTTCTCTCACTTCTCTGCAGACCAGTTACAAGAAATTCCACCTGGCCCCAGTGACGGCACTTCCGTTTTCTGCCCCTACTGATGATCTATCTATCTATCTATCTATCTATCTATCTATCTATCTATCTATCTATCTATCTATCTATCTATCTATCTATCTATCTATCTATCTATCTTTTCATAGCATTCGTAGTCTGAAACACAATCTGACTGTATGGGTGATTACCTACCAGGTAATACATGTGGATGGTCTGCAAATATCCGCCACGCCCTTCTCAGTTGCGAGAAGCAGATCATAGAATGTTACATAGTTTACTATCAAATAATGCAAAGAGTACGCAACACATGTTTCGCCCTTATTTGGGCTCATCAGGCGTACACACTCCACTGCACCCCTCATGGGGATCGAACCTCGGACGTCAGCGTCAGAGGCGAAGCCCCTTTACGTTGTGCCACGGAGTGTGGTTCGTTTTTTTGACAGCCTGTGATTGGTCTTTGTGTTTCAGAGTGCGAATGCTATGAATGTAATTACTCCAATCTCCAGGCTGTCAAATAAATGAATCACACGGCGTGGCACAACGTAAAGGGGCTTCGCCGCTGACATCTGAGCTTCAATCCCCACAAGGGGTGCAGTGGAGTATGTACGCCTGATGAGCCTAAATAAGGGCGAAACACATGTCGCGTACTCTTTGCATTATTTGACAGTAAACCAAATATATATCTATACTAATAAAAGGCAAAGCCCTCACTGACTGACTGACTGACTGACTCATCACTAATTCTCCAACTTCCCGTGTAGGTGGAAGGCTGAAATTTGGCAGGCTCATTCCTTACAGCTTACTTACAAAAGTTAGGCAGGTTTCATTTCGAAATTCAAAGCGTAACGGTCATAACTGGAACCTATTTTTTGTCCATATACTGTAATGGACGGGGGCGGAGTCGCGTATCGCGTCATCACGCCTCCTACGTAATCACATGAAACGCCTATCGCGGAAGTTAGTTCTAGACCCATCAGTGATAGGTCAAAATCCGCGATATAGAAAGACCATATAAATAAACATTTTTATAGTTTAAGCCTTAAAATACCCATCCCACATGCTTTAAACACATGTAAACTTATAAAACACACTTTGTTAACACATATGATATGTGGATGTTGGACTAAGGATATAAGTAACATCTCTCTATTATAAAACATTTTAAGTTCATGCAAGACAAGGCAGTGAGACAGGAAAACAGCTGCTGTACAGGCTTATTGACACGCAGAGCGACAAGCAGCACAAAGTCCACTTCTCCTTAGCGTGCATTCAGCAAGCCCGCTGAACCCCTTCACAACGCAAAGTGGCAGGAGCGTACCGCGCCTCGGAGAGGGGGGTTTGAGCGAATGTGCATTCAGCCCTCACACACCCACACACACACTCCTCCTCCTCCTTCAGAACGCGCAAAGCGACAAGCAGGCATTTTGGCAGAAGCAGCACAAAGTCCACCTCTGCTTAATGTGCGTTCACCTGCCCCCCTCTTCACAAAGCGAGTGGCAGACACATCAACGTCTGATCGCAGATGACTGCAGCAATGTACAGAGACATCCTGGATGAAAACCTGCTCCAGAGCGCTCTTGACCTCAGACTGGGGCGACGGTTCATCTTTCAGCAGGACAACGACCCTAAGCACACAGCCAAGATATCAAAGGAGTGGCTTCAGGACAACTCTGTGAATGTCCTTGAGTGGCCCAGCCAGTGCCCAGACTTGAATCCGATTGAACATCTCTGGAGAGATCTTAAAATGGCTGTGCACCGACGCTTCCCATCCAACCTGATGGAGCTTGAGAGGTGCTGCAAAGAGGAATGGGCGAAACTGGCCAAGGATAGGTGTGCCAAGCTTGTGGCATCATATTCAAAAAGACTTGAGGCTGGAATTGCTGCCAAAGGTTCATCGACAAAGTATTGAGCAAAGGCTGTGAATACTTATGTACATGGGATTTCTCAGTTTTTTTTATTTTTAATAAATTTGCAAAAATCTCAAGTAAACTTTTTTCACATTGTCATTATGGGGTGTTGTGTGTAGAATTCTGAGGAAAAAAATGAATTTAATCCATTTTGGAATAAGGCTGTAACATAACAAAATGTGGAAAAAGTGATGCGATGTGAATACTTTCCGGATGCACTGTATATAGATATATATATATATATATATATATATATATATATATATATATATATATATATCTCACAAGCACATTCAGACCAACTGAAGCAAGTTAAACCAGAAAAATGATTCCATTCTATTATGCAAAACATATGCATATTTTTGCACTACTTTAAAAAGTATTTATAACCTAAAAGACCATGAAAGGCCAATCTAATTAACCAAGATCAATTAAAGCCATCAGATTACAAAACGTGGTTAACATGAAACCTTGCCGCCACAGTAGTTCCCACAGGACCTGGATTCAATTCAAGTGGACAGCCTTAATAGCAGCCTCTCAGTGTTCAGAAGGGAAGTGATATGCTGTCATACAGCTACTAGATACAAAAATACACACCAATGGACCTAAAACATTACATAATCAATACCCTTTTAAGTTAGCTTTGCCACTGTAGTGCCATCTGGTCTGTATGAAGGCCATTTTTGGAACATGCATGTGGAAAAAAAGGCAAGGCCCAAAGTTAGGGCAACAGTACAGTTTGATGTACAAAACTCATTAAACAGCTCTTAAGCAAAAGTTATAAGGATAGACAGACAAAAATAATGAATACATTAAGTAAAAATAACCAATCAAAGATAATAAACTGATAGACAGACAGATAGCTAGTAAGTGGTTTATTTATCCCCAAAGGAAATGTGGCTTTTTACAGAAGCTCAATAAATACATTTAATTATATTATGACAAACAGCATACTCTCAATCAGTTACACACCAGAATGACTACAAAGAAAGAAAGCCCCTGAGTTGGCTAAAGATAAAAATAGCAATCATAATAGTGAGGTCTTATTGGGGTGTATTTTAATTGATATATAGTATATATAATAGTATATAGGTATATAGATTTACATGATAAAAAGCAAACACCGTATGTTTTGAATTTACATTACCCAAAATCTTGAAGTCAAGGTTCCTGACCTCACGCTGGAACGAACAGGTTTATTAAATCGGTGTATAAATGGATGGATGAAACCAACATAGCTGTAATAACAAGCCTTTTTTGAAGTGTGAAGCGCTGGTGGAGCAGACAAGGGCAACATTAAATGTCTAAAGCAGCAGGGCAGCAGATGTTCTTAAAAACAAGCAACAAAAAAAAAAATGAAGCAATAAGGACGGGGGTTGGGTGTTTAGCACTGAGGTTAGGTGGAGCTGCTGCTTGCTATCCTCATTTATTATTCCTCCCCATTCATCACGTCCATTGTGTGGTGAAAATTATTTCAGACAACATATCTGCTTTTTAAATGTATGCGTGTATACATGTAATTTTCCTCTAACTGAACTTAACTCTTTATTTTCTCTATGTTGTGCCCACTATCACCCTGGCAGGAAATCTTTCAGTTTCTTATATTTGCCCTCAACTTCTTGTCTCTTTTACATCCTACAGAGCTGCCAATGAGGATACGGTTAGAGGGTTGATGGCTATGATATCAGCCTTCTGTACTTCACATCTTCCACTAGAGCCTCAGACCTACACTGACTGCTTCTGTTTAGGCTCTGCTTGCAAGCGGAAACGAATTCTGCCATTTAAATTTTTCCTCTATTTCAGAAGTCATGAGATATTTGAAAGTCCAACTTGGCTCCTCAAAGGCTGCAACAGCTGCTGGATTTCATTCCAGGTACACTGTAAGGCAACACTATGCCTGGGATTCTTGCTTAACTAGACCTCTTTATTCCAAATTTTCATATATTTTCAAATAGAGAAACACATATCAGCATCACATTTTAATGACAATAAAATGAATAGTATCAAAAATGCTCCAACAGAATCCACTTTATTCTCTTAATAATTTTTGTTTCCTTTTCTAAACCTGCTTATTTATATAGAGAAGTATGGAAATCAGGGCCTACCCAAGAAAGATGGAGAACAATGTAAGACTGGATGAGATGCCAATATGTCCATGAGCAGAGTCATTTTGGACTGAAATCACTTTCCAGGTACTCTACACTCACTGAGTAAATTATTAGGAACACCTGTACATCTGCGTATCATTGCAATTATCTAATCGGCCAATCATGTTACAGCAGTCAGGGGCTTCAGTTAATGTCCACAACGAACACAAGAATATTCGGTGGCTGTGGCACGAATGTTGTTGCCAGATGGGCTGGTTTGAGAATTTCTGTAACTGTTAATCACCCGGGATGTCTCTAAAGATTATTCAGAATGGTGCAAAAAAAAAAAAAAACATCCAGAGAGTGGCATTTTTGTGGGAGGAAAGACTGAGTTAATGAGAGAGGTCAGAGAAAAATGGCCTGACTGGTTAGAGCTGACAGAAAGGCTACTGTAACTCACATAATCACTGTACAACTGTGGTGTGATGAAAAGCATCTAAGAATGCACCACACTTTACAATGCCTCACTGTTATTGTGACTGCTTATTAAACCTTGAGGCAAATGGGCTACAACAGCAGAAAACCACATTGGGTTCCACTCCTGTTAGCCAAGAACAGAAAGCCGAGGCTGAAGCGGATACAGGCTCACCAATAGTGGCCAGTAGAAGACTGGAAAAACATAGCCTGGTCTGATGAATCTCGATTTTTGCTGAAGCGCACCAATGGTATGGTCAGAATATGGCGTCAACAGCATGAAGCCATGCATTCAACCTGCTTTGTGTCAACAGACCAGGGTTGGTGGTGGTGCTGTAATAGTGTGGAGAATGTTTTCTTGGCACATTTTGAGCCAATTAATGCTAATCAATCATCGCTTGAATGCCAGGGCCTATTTGAGTATTGTTGCTGAGCATCCCTTCATTTTACCATCTTCTAATGAGTACTTCCAGCATCATAATGCACCATGTCACAAAGCAAAGGTTGTCTGAAAGGCGTTTCATGAACATAGCAATGAGTTCAGTGTTCTTCAGGGGCTTTCTCAGTCACCGAATCTGAATCCAAAAAAACACCTTTGGGATGTGCTAGAAAAAGATATTCACAACATGAACGTGCAGCTGAAAAATATGCATATATTGTACAATGCAGTCATGTCAACATGGACCAGAATCTCTAATGAATGTTTCCAACAAACTCTAGAATCCAAGCCATGAAGAACTGAGGCTGTTTTGAGAACAAAAAGGAGGTCCTCCCCAATATTATTATACTGTCCCTAATAATTTTACTCAGTAAGTGCATATGAGTATGGCATTACAGGAAGCCAAGCAGAATAAATATGTAAAGGAAAAACTTTTAAGAGAAGTTTCATATGCTCACTGATGACATGCCAGTACCAGCAAGAAAAAGATGATGAATGTAATTGCCATTCTCTTTGGCAAAAATTACGAGTCAGAAGGGTCAGCAGCTGGAAATAAGCTGGAGTTATTCACAACAGAGCCCTGCAATCCACCAGAAGAGACAACGCAAAGCAGTTCTCGAAACAAGCCATTTGCCGCAGCTTTGTGTCTATGTTCCAACAACCTCTGTGTCCTCTGAAAGGTTATTTCAACTGTTGGGTTTTAATGTTAACAGATTGAAAGGCAGACTTCCTCCAAGCATGTGAATATGCTCAGTTTCATAAATTAAAATATGTAATTTAACGTTGTTGGAAGTTAAGAACCAATTTACTTGTGCGAGTGCATATTATGACACACACATTGTCAATAACAAGAATATATGAGTGTTGACATTCAATAAATATAATGCAAACCAATCAAGCTTTAATACTCCAATGTATTATTCCTCTATATTTCTTTTGTTAAACAAATAAAATGTGTGTGACAACTTTAATTGCGGTGGGAAAATTAGTTTTCAATTTACCATACATTAAAATCGGCCCGTTTCTTTTAACGGTTAAATGAACATCCATTCATTAACCTTTATAAATTATCTCAAATGTCAAAACTAATCAGGATACACAGCCCTAAAAAAAGAGGTGCATATTTTCTACATCCCATGACTGGAAATGTATGTTTTTAATTGAGAGCGCCAGTAGATATTTACAGCAGTGCATTTAAGACAGAATTCGGGATGCACTACTTCTTGCAAAGCTGGTAGTCTGGAACAAAATGCTGAACTAAAGGTGTTGATGTTGAAATGGTGAACAGTCTTGAAAAGTAACTAAATAAGATTTTGCATCAATTTATCTGCTGTGGTGGGTTGGCACCCTGCCCAGGATTGGTTCCTGCCTTGTGCCCTATGTTGGCTGGGATTGGCTCCAGCAGACCCCCGTGACCCTGTGTTCGGATTCAGCGGGTTGGGTAATGGATGGATGGATGGATCAATTTATCTGTTAGCTAACCAATAGGGCTTAATGGACTAAACAGTCCAAAATCTTTTGTTAAAGTTCTACAATTCAGGACTTTTGCTCTAAACATTGGAGCCTATGGGGGGTGAATTTGCAGACCTGAAACCCAAAAAAATGCCAAAGCAACTAAAATACAAGGGAAGGAAGATTTTATTACAATTGAATAAAGAAGGTTACAGGGTCTTGGAGGTAAAACATAACAAATGAGGTGGTAAAGCAAAAATGAAAAATGCCCTTCACGCCTCCCCCTGTCTACACCTTCTTCCTTTCCCCTGCTTGTTTTCTCCTTCCTCCAGAAAGGTGAAATCTCATCCACACTCCACTGGAATTCAAGTTCCCCAAAGTAGTAGCCACTTGACTCTTTTACACCCAATTCCTGAACAACTTTCAATGTTACTTCTGGTCTCTTTGGAAATATCTTTGGGTCAGACATAGCCCTACAAAGCTCCTAGGGATGTCTTCCGAGAGTTCTCTCTGACAGTCCCAGGTATCCCTGCCAGACTGCTGGCCCATTTCTAACAAAAAGGGCCACACAAGCCTGTAGGACCCTCAACAGTAGTGTAGGACAGACTGGTGATATCCATTCTGCCAGAATGGAACCTAAACCTGGCTCAGCGAACTGTTGTCAGGCACTCTCATTGCCATCTATAAGTCTCAGTTTGCCTAAATGGACCTTCTTTTGGAATGCAATATTTGCAGTCTTATCTAAGATGATAGCATATCATGTAATAGCCAGGAACATCTCTCTCTCTCTCTCTCTCTCTGTAAGGCGTGAAATAGACTTAAGTTGTGAACAAAAGACCATAAATTCATGATGAGTAACACTGATGGACAGAACTTTGCCCCAGTGGTCAACCAAGAGGGTGGGCTAATGTGCATCCAAGATGCCAATGACACAACCACTGCAGCACCTTGTAACACCCTAACTAACTGCTCTTCTCCCACTACACCACAGCTTAACCTGGCCATAATTTGACTGTTATTTTTAGTCATGTAATGTGACATCCTCAGGCGACAACATCAGTAAATCCAGTCGTCACGTTTGACGCCCCCATCCCGATTAAAAGTTGTGTAATATTACACTGGTGTTACTTTGCAGTAGCAGTGTAGTGTAGACTGAATACTATTAACTTTCATCCATATATTTCATCCATAGATTTTTTAAGAGTACTTTTTCACAATTTCCATTATCACAATATTCATGTTGCTACTATCTTACAGATCAAGATCCTTGGTTTCAAATCTCAATCTGTACTTCCTTTTCCTTCCACAGGCTACAGATAAACAGGTTAGACTTATTAGAGACTACTAATTGGGACTGGTTACAGATACTGAGTGTGTGTGTGTGAGTGAAGGTTCTGATGGACTGGCACGCTACCCAACTTTGCTCCCTGTCAAATGCCCAGTGCTGCAGGGATGGGTTCTAGCTGCTAGGCAAGCATCAACTGTAATGACGAGACAGATAATGTTCCTTAAGAAATACAGGCATGACGATCTTGACAAAATCCTCAGTGCAATGATTCAGCACATCTGACCTCCAAATGAATGAAATAGCATATTTTGGATTTATGCCAATGTCTGTCAAAGGGTTCACGGGAAACCAATTTTTAGTAGATGGCCTTATAAAAACTGGGACAAAATACAGTTAAAGGAAGTGAGAGAAAATAAATAAAGCGTTTTCTTTTGCAGAAGAGTGGACACTTCTGATGTCATGATGCTCCTATCCTGAAAGATTAGACATGGATCAGCTATGTTTAATATCTCAACAAGTGAGACCATCTGGGGCATCAAACCAATTTCACAGAAGCAGTTTTGTAAAATGTCAGCAAGGTGACTTTCTTAATCCTGCTTATCGCACGTCAGCAGAACCTCTGCTTTGTCAGCAGAAAAGTGCATTTTGACTAGAAAAAGGAGCAAAGCGTCAAGCACTCAGCTCGTTTTCTCACCAGCTCCCTGCATGCGCGGCAGAAAAGCGAGGCTCTTATTTATCCTTGTCTGTGTAAATATTCAAGATATTCTGTCTTTAAACCCTTGTGTTTTGCTTATCCTTTAAGAAAAGGAAGATGAGAAAAAAAATGACCAATATGAGCCAAGTCAAACGGAAACTTGAAGAACATGGCATGGTGTAAGCCCAGGTGCCATCATGTCTGCACCTTGTTCCATTCCACACATCAATCTCAGCATTCTGTATGGAAAGCATTTTGCTGTCCACCCTTGTTGTGTGGAAGATAAAGAATTTAGGATAAAAAATATCCACTTTACCACATGTAATATTATCAAAGTAAGCATTTGTGAATCTTGGTGACCTGATGTACAATGGATTGCCAAGATTTTCTGTACAAGCTGCTCACTAATCTTGGAGTTTGATTTCACCACGCTGATCATCCACTGGGTTTTTTTTGTGCTTTCCATGAACCACTACCTTCTCCCATGTTTTTGTTTTTTCACAATGTGAGAGGCAAGACTTTAACATAAGGCTTAACTATAGAGAATTTACAAATAGATTTGATCCGGTCTCACTGAATGCTTTGTTTTCTATACAGGAGACTTTGAAGATAATCATCTTCACCAACACCCTTTCATTCTGCTTCATTGAAGGACACATGTTTTAGGTGGGAAGACTAGTTTTAATTCTTCAGGCCTCTATAATTACAGCCTTGCATGAGCCTTTCTAGATTTGCTAAAAAGACTTCCTATATTTTTTTGTGACAGCTGCCCTCACACATGAGGATGTCTCATCTCATCTTCCAAAACCACTTTTCCTAGTGAGGATCACAGAAGCAGCAGGCCAAGCAGGTCAGCACAGACTTATCCTGTTGCAGCTTTTCCTGGAGAATCAACAGGAGTTCCCAAGCCAGCTAACGGATATAATCCCTCCAGCATGTCCTGCATCTGCTGCAGGGTCTCCACCCAGTAGGATGTAATTGGAGAAGTTCCAAGGCGAGTCTTCCAGGGGCACCCTTATGACATGCCCAAAACTCCTTCATCACTAATCTGATGCTCCCCCAAATAGCTGAGTTGGTAACCCTATCACAATGTGTCAGTCCAGTAACCCTGCAAAGAAACCTAATGTTTGCTCTTGTACTTGTAATCTCATTCTTTGAGTCACCATCCAAAGCTCATGACCAAAGATATGGACAGAGATGTAATGTATGACAACTGGTAAACCAGAGAGTTCTGTCTTTAGAATCAGCTTCCAATTCAACACCATGGACCAGTACAACACCCACAGAAAAGCTGTCGCTAGTGCTGGGCGGTATACCGGTTCATACCGAAAACCGTTTTTTATTTTTTTTATGATATGGATTTTTCTTATACCGCAACACCGGTTTAAATTGCCTAAACGACGTTCGGAACGTGGCGCAGCAGGAAACTGTTCAAGTGGGGACCTTTTTCACTGCTACACCGCTAAACACAGATTTGTTGCACTAGGGCTCTTTTTCACTGCTACACCACCAAATAGTGGGCGGTAGCATAGGTATGCCGTGCGGTGAAAATGGACAGAGAGCCGAAAAAAATGAGTCACGTCTGTCGCCTGGAGATGCTTTAGTTTTAAAAGGTCAGATGTGTAAATACTGTTTCTATACTACTGGATAATACTGCAAGCCAAGTTGTACTTGTTTTATTTGTTTTCAATACAGTGTAATGTACCTGGGTACTGTGTAATAGTGTGACAACATTTTGACTTTATTCTCGACATATCCACTTTAATCTTGACGCTTATGACGAGAATATATTCTTTTGACTTTATTCTCGTAATTTGTCATTAAAGTAGAATATCGTAAACTAAACTTCATCATAAAATGAATATTTAATTTACTAGATTTTCTTAAACCCCGTCATAAGTTATATAACACATTAACTGCTTTGTGTTAAGTGATTCATTCAGAGATGGGCGCAACTCTGAATGGATGGCATAATTAAACATGTATAACGAAGATATTTTTAAAGTTCTGAACACTCCGTGGGCTAAGTTTATAACTAGTTTTAATTTCATAAAGACGTTTATCGTGTGGTGATTGGTTATGTGGTGAAAGAAAAAGGAAGGATAGGAACTGGGGTTTTGGTAGCCTACTTCAGATAGAGACAGCATGCATGCAATAAAGATAGCACGCTCAGAAGAACATGCATTGAATTCTGTGTTCGTGTCTCCGACCAGCAGATCACAAACCCAACATTAACACAACATTTAAGTTAAACCTGTGCGATAGCTATTCATACATCCAGTTTTTTGGAGCCTCGTCACACCTGACATAAAGTTCTCTACACTGAACATACACCTGGGGACCCCTTACTGCTAGGGAGCAGCACTACCGCCTCACTACAGTGCATGTGTAATACCTGCTTTAATGCATTTCATCATGAAAATGATATCAAGTATTTATCTTAGCATTCTAAATTTTCAGAAAGCAGGAATATCATGAAGTGAATGGATTCTGTATGGTGATCGCTGTCTTCTGTTTGTGCGGAGGAAGTCAGTTTAAGAAGCGTAGTGATTAACCACTGGGTCAGGGAACGTAACACAAAGCATTTAATGTGCTGCATTAATTTATGACGGGGTAAATTAAGTAATTGATTAAACATTGATTTTAGGAAGAAGTTTAGTTTACGACATTCTACTTTAATTATGAAGTAAACTATGAGAATAAAGTGGAAATGTCGACTTTAATCTCGACATAAATGGCGAGAATAAAGTGGAAATGTTGACTTTGTTCTCAACATATAGTTTGTTTTTTTCTTCCCAGTATAGCTTAGCTTGAAGCAAGGTCCATATTAATGCAGTTTGCCTAAATGATGGTTCAGCTGGTAAAGATGTCATCACCAAGTTGCACTTGTTGTATTTTATTTTAATTTGGTGAATACTGTGTAGTGCACCTGGGCTTGAAGTCTTGAAGTAATAGTGCAACTATCAGTAATAATACTATTATTTATTTTATTGTTACTATTTATTAGTTTAAATATTATGCAGTTTAATGATGATAAAGTTGTTTAAAAAGTCACTTTAACGTGTCAGTGGACAGAGATTGTTAACATTAACAGAAAGTGTAGTTGGTTTACAAAAAATATTTACTATTTATTCCTTTTCTAAGACATATTCGGTGCAGTACAATTTTTGACAAGCACTTCTGGATATTTTACTAAGTCTAAATGCCTCTTTGTATGGTTGAAAATATGTTGTCAAAATTATAGTTTGTTTTTGCAAAATTTGTTCAATAAAAAGGTTCTATATTTTGACTGCATCTGTCATGCAATGTGATACCTTCTCCATTAGTGCCACCCCCTTGAAAACTATCACTTTATGGGGCAATGCAAAACTGTATTAATACTTGAGTGCACATTAAAATATTTTTTTTTGTACAATGTACAATACTCTTGACAGTGGAATAGGTTATTCTTAGCCAGTAACTGCAGTGGAAAATGTGGTTAACATCCACTCATGCATGGGGAAAAAAATACCGTTGAATACCGTGAAACCGGGATAATTTAGAAAAATACCGTGACATAGAATTTTGGTCATACCGCCCACCCCTAGCTGTCGCTACTCCAACCAATCTGTCAACCTCATTTTCACTACTTCCATCGTTCATGAAGAAGATCCCAAAAAAAACTAAGGGCAAATGTTCACCTTTCACCAGGAGAGAGAAATCCATTGTCTAAGAGAACTGTGATTACAGCCATGAAGGTGCCGATTCTCTTCTCTGCCACTACACACTCAGCAGCGAATCGCTCAAGTGTGTGCTGAAGATCACAGTTATCATCTTCAATGTAAAACAACCATGATACACCTAGCCAATAACAAAACACTCACAATGAACTAATTCAAATTAACACCAAGTATCTGGACACATCTCTCACTGCATTCATGCAGGAAATGAATAGCCCTCAAGAATGGCCTTGTTACACCATACTCATGGTCACATGTTTCTATAAAAGACATAGACTGGGTTATCATACTCCCATGCACCCTTCAGCAACTGCGCAAGGAAGAAGAGCTGATCTACTGTTCCAAAGCCAAGACAGAATCCACATTGTCCCTCCTATATCTTAGGTTCAACCAATGGATGGAGTCTCCACTCCAGCACCCTGTCACAGGCCTTGCCTCACAGTAAGGAAATCATGGGTTCACATCCTGGGTTCTCCCTGCATAAGTAGTGAGAAAAGCGCTATATAAATTTCAAAGAATTATTATTTTTATTACTACTACTACTACTACTATTACTACCTGGGAGGCTGAGGAGTGTGATCCTTCTGTACTTGGAACACACCCTCTGGTCACCTTTCCCTTGAGGAAGTGTGAACCAATTATCTGTCTCTATGTAATTTGAGTCAACTCATATGATCCTGATCTTATTTATTCTAAGCAGGTGCACAGCATTCACCCTCTTTAGCGACCACCATGATTTTTCTCATGTCTCCCTCACTTTATGATATTTGTAGCATCTATGGTTTATTTAGGAACACTGATAGTGCTGGAGTAGAATTCAATCAAGTCTCAGGTGTGATCATGTTGGCAAATAAACTGAATAAACAAGGTGATAATATCTTTGGTAGACCCTTCTTCCCAAGTTTCAATTATGCCCCAAGATGGTTGCTTATTTGCTAATGCTTATTGTATAGCATTTTTTAATTTTGATTGTGCTTTACAACAATTGTTACTATTTCCAATTGCAATCTATGGATTTTATTAGGTGTATTCATGCATTTGGTCTTTGAGTGAGGATGTATGCAGATAGATAGATAGATAGATAGATAGATAGATAGATAGATAGATACTTTATTAATCCCGATGGGAAATTCACAGATGTAGGTCATTTTAATGGACTGGTCCTCAAAACAGCCAAGACAGGTCTGGTTTCTACATACCTTTGAACTATATTATAGATATTTGAAAATAGATTGATGTTTGTGTATATACATACACATATATATATACACACACGCACACACTCAGTGGTCACTTTATTAGGTCCTCCTGTTAATTAACATCAATAACCTTATCTTCCAATTATGTTTCTGCAACTCAACATGCTATGTACAGTCAAGTCAGGGTTATTGCTGCGTGTAAATAGTACAATGAAATTCTCTTTTTCTAGATTGCAGACATCAGAACACTAGTTCTGTTTTGATGAGAAAATGTCATTCAGACCAATAAATTCACCAATTCTATTCTATTCACATAATTGCATTCACCTAATTTCTCTAAAATAACATCAAGCTGAGTTGTGAAGGTTTTCAAAGTCCTACTGTCTATCCTATTCTTAATGTGTTTTATTCCACTACCACCTGATCAAAGTCCTGTGTAGCCGCCTGTGATGACTGAATAAAAGCAGATACCCCAACTTGTCACAAGACCCACTAAGTCTTAAAAAAATAAATAAATATCTACTTAAGAACATGTATGTTAGGCAGGATGCCCAGTTGGGGCTGAGCAGTGTTTTGGCCTGGAACCCCTGCAGATTTTGTTTTATTCTCCAGCATCTGACTTTGGCTCAGACACAGGAAGAAGAATTGGCCGATGTTAAGAGTGGTATTCCACAGTGGTCAGTGCTAGGGCCGCTGCTATTTTTAATATATAGAAATGATTTAGATAGGAATATAAGTAACAAGCTGATTAAGTTGGCAGATGATACCAAGATAGGTGGATTAGCGGGTAATTTGGAATCCGTTATATCATTACAGAAGGACTTGGATAGCATACAGGCTTGAGCAAATTTGTGTCAGATGAAATTTAATGTCAGTAAATGTAAAGTATTATACATAGGAAGTAAAAATGTGAGGTTAGAATACACAATGGGAGGTCAGAAAATTGAGAGTACACCTTATGAGAAGGATATAGGAGTCATAGTGGACTCTAAGCTATCGACTTCTAGATAGTGTTCAGAAGCCATTAAGAAGGCAAACAGAATGTCAAGGAGGATATTCTTAAATTATATAGCACATTAGTGAGCAGTCATCAGGAGTGCTGTGTGCAGTTTTGGTCTCCATATTACAAAAAAGACATAGCAGCACTAGAGAAATTTCAGAGAAAAAAACGAATAGGCTGAGAGTTATGTGCTATGAGGAGAGACTAAAAGAATTGAACCTTTTCAGTTTTAGCAAACAAAGAATAAGAAGTGACACAACTGAAGTATTTAAAATTATGAAAGAAATTAGTATAGTGGATCGAGTAGTAAAGCCTTTAAGAAGAGCACACAGACACAAAAATTTGTTAAGGCCACATTTCACAAAAATGTCAGAACATTTTTCTTCATTAAGAACCATATTCACGTGCAATAAGTTACCAAGTAGTGTGGTGGAGAGTAGGACTTTAAAACTTCAACTTCATGTTATTTTAGACAATCTTGACAAATAGGACAGACAAGCTTGTTGGGCTGAATGGCTTGTTCGTGCCACCATGTTCTTACTTTCTAATCAGAAGGATCTGTGCGATGCCACTGAGTCAGCATGGATCAAAATATCTAAAGAATGGTTCTATTACTTTACTGAGGAGATGCCTTGAAGAATTCAGGCTGTTCGTGCACCAAATGGTGAATACAATCCAGTACTAGATGGGTGAACCTAATAAAGTGGCAATTTTATATGTGTACAATTGAATTATTATTTTTAGTTCTACGCAGCACATGAGTTTTCATCATGTCCCCGAAAATCATACAGCAAATCTTACCTTATTATGTTTGGGATAGAATGGATACTGTGGAAATCTGTAGTCAAGGTTAATTTTGCGATATGAGTATTAGCATAACTCCCTTTAGAAACTGTTGCTGCTGAATGCATCTTAATGCACATTAGAGGCCATATTGTCCTTGAAATAAAAAAAGAAGGCAACTGGAGCATGTCATGTTTCATTGTTTGATGGAAATGTTGCTGTCACTAGTTTTAGTTATTTACTTACTTTTAGAAAGTACATTAATCCATGGGATGGATTTTATATGTACTTAAATGAAACTGAACTATTATACACTTACTACAGATGATCCAGTCTTTTATTGGTACCTGCTTTGTCTAATTTAGATAAAATGGGGGAACAAACCCTGAATTGAGAACATTCACACACACCTTTACATACTCAAATCAAGCCAAGTAAGAATCACCCATTAACCTACCCTGTCTTTAGGAAAGAAAAATGGGGAAAATGTGACCAGGCTGAAATGTGAACCCAGTATTCTGGATCTATCAGGCAGCTGTGCAAAACCCTGAGACCCCTTGTAGGTATATATGTTGTGATAGATGGCCGGAGCCCTTGCCCGGCCCAGGACACCTCTGCAACACTACCTCCTGAACACTACCTCCTCCGAAACACTAGACGGCCGCCCCCTTGGATGGCAGCTGTACCTCGGACTCCTGCAGGGCTACATGGGAGATGGTATCCAGGGGTGCTGCCAGGGAACGCTGCAGCTGTTCCTGAGCCTGTGTGGGCGGTTCTTCCAGAAGTAGGGCAACGAGCACCTGAAGCACTTCCAGGTGCCTTATATAAAGGACCAGTGGACAGTACTCAGTGAGCCAGAGTCGGGTGGAAGGTGGACGAAGCTTGCCAAGGATTAAAGAGAGAGAAGAATTGCTAGTATTGTGTGATTTTGTGTTTGTAGGATTGAGTTGTGCCGGTGGTAAGCGGGGAAGGCGTTTCCCACGTGGTGAAGAGAAAAATAAAAATATCTTTGTTTTTATCAGTGTGCCTCTAGCGTCTGTTTGTGTCGGGTTGGGTGGCTGGCAAGCCTCCTAGAGTTGTTACAATGTTTATATTTATATTTTATATATAGATATATATATATATATATATATATATATATATATATATATATATATATATATATATATATATATATATATATATATTATATACACACATTCATAATTTTACTCAATAGCAAATCCTACACTAAACTCTTGAAATTTTATTTTTTGCCCAAAGCTCAAAATCAGCTTTTAAACATGACAGTGTTTTAAGTTAGGAATAAATCTTTTAAAGAAGCAAGGGAAGTATGTTGTTTGATTGCTGAACACAGTTGCTTTACAAACAGCCTCCAACTGTGAATCATTCAAATAACTGTCACATTTCCTGGATGAAAACCCCATAGTTAAGGGACCATTGCTCAAGTTGAAAATAAAGTCTGAAACTAAAGACTAAATGGAATTACAGGAAAGTTATAGAAAAAAAAATGTTAGACCAAAATTAGGAACACGATACAAAATAATACCCAAGTGTATATATGTCACACGTAGCACCGGCAGATTGATTATGTCAAACCATCCGGATGCTGCCAAGGAAAGGTGGACCCTCAGAAATGCGCAAACAACAATTAGATTTGTGACAGGTGTCACAAAATAGTCAAGACCTACAGGTGTGCCACATAGATCAGTAGCCAAAACTCTGAGATGATTGGTTTAGAGGCAGAGTTTAAAAAAGGTTAAAATAGACAAAAGAATGCCAATATTGGATGGAAGATGACTGAAACAGTGCACTATGGTCAGCATCCTGGAGTCAACTTTTCTCAGTTCCAGACGACTCTGATATTTGGCAAGTACATAAGGAAGAAGCCCACTGAGGACCTATAAGGTGTTTGTTTTTTAAACTACTCAGTCTTTACAGTTCTCCATCTGTGCTGCTGCTCAGAAAAACATCCTGCATTGTTCCTGTTCCAAAGAAGGCCTGCGCCACTTCATCAAATGACTACTGACCAGTGACACTAATGCCTCACATCATGGAGACCTTTGAGAGGCTGATCCTGGACTATATGAGTCCTCTTGTGGTAGACCACCTGGACCCACTGCAGTTTGCTTATCAGACAAAGAATGCAGTGGAGGATGCAATTATCTATCTGCAACACAAGGTTTATTCAAAGCTGACAGAACTATGAGGATTTTGTTTTTTAATTTCTCAAATGCCTTCAATACCATCCAGCCATCCTTGTTAAGTGGTAAATTCAGAGATATGCCAGTGGATGAGCCTATGGTGTCCTGGATAATGGACTATCTGTCAGGAAGACCGCAGTTTTGTGAGGTTCAAGGACCGTGCCTCTGATACAGATGTGAGCAAGAGTGGAGCGTCACAAGGAACAGTCCTGTCTCCTCTTCTCTTTAATCTGTACACATCAGACTATAAATATAACAGCAGGTCACGTCATCAGCAAAACTAAGGAAATGGCTAATGCAACACCAAAGAGCGTCTATGTCTGGTTACTATTCAGGGAGTGGATGCAGAGGTGATGCACTCCTTCAGGTACCTAGGGGGTCCATATCAATGACAGGTTGGACTGGTCTTGGAACACAGCGGAACTACAGAAGAAAGGGCAGAGCAGGCTCTCTTTTTCTTAGAAGACTGCGCTACTTTCATGTGGGTAATGACATCCTTCACATCTTCTATAGCACTGTGATGGCCAGTAAAATTGTTTACAATGTGGTGCGTTAAGAGAGGTCCACCAAATCTGAAAACTAATTAAAAGGGCAGGGTCAATTATAGGAAACACTCTGGACCCCTTGGAGGTCATAGCAAAGGAGTGAATTTAAACAAAACTGAGTACCATTATGAACAATGCTGTATATTCTCTATCTAACATACTAAAACTGAGGGCTTTAAACCAACAAATTATTCAGCAAAAGTGTGCTTTATAATGCCTCACTGTGACTGCCAAGTCAGAAGTTTTTCTTTCTTTTTAATTTTCTTCCTTTTTAGTCATTCTGGTGTATGTTCAGACTGTAGTGTGTGTATAATCTATCCATTTATGTGTTAATTTATTTAAAGAGCTTCTGTAAAAAGCCAGATTCCCCTCTGGGGAGAAGTAAAGTTCTATCTATTTATTTTTTTGCCTTCCCCCTCTTTTTTCTGTCCTGGTTAGATCCACTTTGCCCTCTTCTTCCATGACTGTAACAGACATCTTTATATGATATCTTCAGTTTCCAGACAATCTGTCACAAGGAATAACATTCATATTGCAAATAAAAACAATAGACTGATATGCTTCTTAAGAAAGCCATTTTATTTTGGTCATTTTTGAGCAAAGAACTGAACTTTAGGAATGTCAGTAACATGCAACCCAAGGAAAGACAATTTACTTGCTTTATTGAACAGAATAACAGGTATCAGCATTGCTAATGCAATTACAGAGGTTTCTCTGATAAGTCATTAGCTTTTATACTTGAACTAATTAAAGATAAACTGAGGGAGTTTACCTTTAGGACACTGAAGGAATGGCTGCTGAAAATGGGGCTTTGTAGTCATGTGGATAATAAAATAAAATCAGTCATTTCAAGCAGTAATCGTCAATGTAATGGTATCTTGATAGAAAAAAGGTATTAACTTCTATCAAGAGCATGAACATTTCTGGGAGATTCCAAACTTTTGACCAGTGTTGTGTGGTGTGGTGGATGGACAGGGCCCTGTGAGGGGAAGAACCGGGGGAGAGGGCATACTCAGGGCAATACCTCCCCCGGAACACGAGAGGGCAACCCCTATGACTTACGGCGGGGCCAGGGTTTGGAGCTTAGAAGCTTAACCAGCTGGGGCATGTGGCCACCCTTAAGGGGTCCCTGAACAGTTTCCAAGCCCTTCAAGATCTAGGAGCCCTTGGTGCAATTCAGGGTGCCCTACAAAAGGGGCCACCTCACTCCATTCGAGGAGCCAGAATCGGGAGGAGGAAGACGAAGCTTACTGGGAGAGGAGTTCAGGCGGCAGACAGAAAGAGAGAAGAAAAGACTGTGACTGTGCTTGTGCTTGTGTACTGTGCTCTGTAGTAGGGAGCGAAGGGAAAGCGCTGCCCCACCTAAAATAAAACGTGTGTGCTGGACAATGTTTGTGTTTGCCTGTCTGTCTCAGGTAGGGTGGCTGGTACGCCCCCATGGTGGTCCACAGTGGATACACACTTTAGACAGATACTGTGCATCTACTATGTACATCTATGTATATCATAAATAAATGAGTAAACTTTAAACCTGACTTTTTCATACTTGGTACAGTATTGAAATTAATTTAAAGTCTGACAAAGAAAATTATCTGACCACTCCCTCTTGGAGCTGGAAGACAGCAGTACTAATTAATGCATCGCCATACTGGTCACAACTACATATTAGCTTCTATAAATTATTAATGTAAGTTATGACAAATATAAAATGTGGTCAGAAATATATTTTAAGATGAATCATGATGTATCATTTTAAGAACTTGCATACAGTACCTCATTTCTATAATACATACAGACCATTTTATTGTCAGCAAACTGCCTGACTCTAGACCAATTTACTAGCAGTTTATTAATTTTTATGTAGCAGTCTTCATTTCATTCCTTGGTTTAGAACAATGAACAGAATGCCAAACACAAAACCTTTGGATAATACATAAATTCAAATTTCATAAAAAAACTAAACTATACAGCAAACAATTTTTTTTTTACAAGCAGTAGGGGAAAAGCAAAAACACCAGCATCACCTGCCTTTGCAATTTGATAGCCAAGGCCCACAACTTGAACTTACTTTGTCTTGCTCTTCTAAAGAACTTTGAGTATCAGTCACTACTAATTGCAGTTATAATTAATTTACAATCATTTTATCCATTAGCAGTTGGCACAGTGTTTCACACTACAGCATTATAAGTCCAGAAGTTCTGGTTCACGTCCTGGTACCGTCACCTCACGTCAGATTAGATTAGGTCAACTGACGATTCCAAACTGATCAGTGACAGCACCTTGTTATGAACTTATTTCCCATTCTGAAATCAAACTTATTAAAATGAATACATCCACTTTCAAAGCCACTCACCTAAAAATCCACTTCCTTGAGAACAATTCTGAGTGGGAAAATCCCATCCCCTGCCCTAAAAGGACACGTTTTCAGAGAAGCAAAAAGTTATCAGAATGGAAGTAGTTTGCATCCTTGTAGGAAGAAAGCACAGCAGCTCTGGGTCCTTACTCAACAACACAAAATACACTCCATCATCATCACACAAATCTCCAAGTATGGGAACAGTGTCAGACAACGGAGCACCATTACATTCTGTGTGTCCACCCCCAGCCTGAAAGAATCCCACCCAGAGAAGTGTGATCTACAGCCCTCTGTTTCCTACTGACAGGGGTCCTGCCCCTGATTAACAAATTAGCCTCTGCTACACAGCTGAATGGCTCGTGGCATACTGAACCGATAACGTCTACAGACACAAGAACAGCTGAGCCTCGACACTAAACACAGGACAGGCACTCAAGACAATGCAGGACATTACCCAGATCTGCTCTGCACTCACAGCTCAAGGATTTTGTTTTTTAATGTAAAGACACTTGCTGTTAAAACCAAGCTTCCATAAAGTAGCTACATGAGAACCACATCAGGACTGCAATGTGACGGTTCCTCTGTTTCTCCATTACATCTGAAAGCATTCTTCTATCCATCTGCTTATTTTCTAGGATTTCAAGGACAACATCAAGCATAAGGTGGGAACGAACCCTGGATGAGAAGCAACTCAACTGAAGGACATGCCAACATACAGACAGACAGACAGACAGACAGACAGACAGACAGACAGACAGACAGACAGACAGACAGACAGACAGACAGACAGACAGACAGACAGATAGATAGATAGATAGATAGATAGATAGATAGATAGATAGATAGATAGATAGATAGATAGATAGATAGATAGATAGATAGATTAGATCTGTGCCAATTCCACACATGCAATAATGGGGTCGAGTATCAAGCCATGGTTCCCGGAGCTAATAAAATACTTTTTTTATTATGTGACTTACTCCACTTATGACATTTATAAAGTGGTTTATAAGTACAATGTAAGGGGAGTTAAGCTCAGTTTCAATCACTCAATCAATTGTTGTTTTACTTAGTTCCAGCCACATTATTTACCATTACAAGGCATTTAAAAGATAATTAATGTTACAATACAGTACCAACCTGAAAGCCTCATTAGTACTATAATTAAAAATAAGAAACTTAAAATAGTACAATGTTGAGAAAAGAATTCTGTATTGGGATACACTTAAAAAGGTTCAGACATTAAGAAAATAGAATATTATAGACTGTAAATGTGAATCAACTGAAACCAGAGATGCTGCTGCACAGGCAACATGCTAGGGTTTATTTTGTATGGGAGTGTGTCCTAGAGTGTGACTTGTTCAGGGTCACACTGAGAGTCAGAGAACAAGTTTAAGCTGGCAAACATTGTGGTTTTAAGTCAAACTCCTAAGTCATGATGAAACACTGGAGTGTAGTCAAAGGGCACAATGACAGCAGATTTTACTACTGCAGATTTAAAGCAAAAGAACACAGTTCATCACTTCCTCGTATCATCTATATTTAGCTAACACCATCATCCGAAGTGACTTATTAAAGCATCAAGATATGTCACACAGTAAAGCGGAGACCACAAATTCTGCCCTTCAAGCCCTAGTACCTTAGCCACTACTGACTTACAGCCTGAAGGTGCCTCTCATTCACTCACCGTGGTGGAAAAGACAAGAAGGGAACAAGAGCGCAAAAGGTTCTATGGGGGGTCTCATTAATATAATTCACTAGATGTGTATCTACTCAAGTTTCCCCCTGTCATCCTGCATTTAATTATTATTTATGCATTTAGTTTTACAAGCTGTTCTCACCTCTAGAGGTTGAACATTACTTGAAGTATCTGATATTCCCTTTTTAACACATTCAGCTATTGTCACATTCCATCAGATACAGCACACCCCACCAGCCTCTTTATCTGAGAACTGTTTTATTAAATTTGCATTAGGCTCTGAATAAAAATATTCAATGGAACACAGGGTGACCCAAGTTGTAGAACCCTGGCACAGCTCTAGGCTGTTCATTTCTGCTGCCACCTGTTGGCTCCTGCCTGAGTTGCAAATTAAAGCAAAATGCCCCTTTTTAATGGCTGCAAGTCTTGGGCACTCCCAAAGTGGCCCGACTACACACAATAACAGTTTATTATTAATCGTGTGTTTTCTGAATCAGCCTATTCAAATACAGACTAGTGGAAAGCCAAGAGCCTATCCCAGCAGCCAAACCTATATGGTCCAGTGGAGGGCACACTAACTCACATGCCTACCTGGGGGCAAAATTAGCAATTAATCAGACCAGCATATCTTTGGGATCATAGAGGTGCCAGGATAGAAATAGTCACAATTATAAATAATAAACTGTGATCAAGCAGGATTCAAACTGAGTTTCTCAAGGCTTAGTGATAACCATTGTGACACATTTAATTATTTATATAGATACTGTTTGAACAGCAGGAGCACTGGCGGCTTAACAAAGATCCTAAGTATTATTATTATTGTGAACTGGAGTTCCAATGCATGTAAATGCAAAAAAGTTGCAAATGTACTTCCAAAAGTGGCCAGCAGATAGAGACATACTGAAAAACCCTGACTAGATCAACAGGCAAAAACAGAAACATCATAGAATTATTCTTCACAAAAAATATTCTGTAATGCAGTAAAGCTCCAAACAGCACAATGGCAAAATGCACTTGCCTAAAAACACAAAGAATTCTGAGCAAACGTAATCCACAAACTGAATCCCAAAGTAAAGTCAAAAAAACAGCAAAACGTCAAAAGAATCAAATAAATCATAATAAGCACAAGGCTCAGCAAAAGCACAGAACTCACTAACACTCCCTAGTGCATTCAAAATAAACTGCCAGGAATGGGGGGAGACACTCCAAATTTGTAGCCCAGAGGGCAGTTCCTGGACGTGATTGGCAGGAGGCTCCGCCTCTTGGGGGACCACCCACAAAATACGTTGAAAACATAAACACAAGCAATGGCAAATAAACACAAATGAAAAAAATATGAACAAAGACGACATAAAACAATTTGAACCCCAGCCAGGGTAGGAACCTTGGCTGAGATATAATAAGTTATTTTAAGATTTAAGCAATGACTGCTTTTTCAAACAGTATGTTCAAGTGCCAGCGTGGGTGTAGGCCTGATTTAATATTCTATAATAAAAAGATAGGGTAATTGAAGGGTAAAGGCGATCGAACCATTAGGATGTAGTGACCGTAATTCAATACGTTGTTCATTTTGAAGTGTTTTAGCTTGCATATTTTAAAACAAAAACAGTTAAATTTAATTTTAGTAAGGCAAACTTTGAGAAGATGAGGCAGAGCATCAGTAAGACAAATTGAACTGTAGGGGGTGCTACAAGTGAACTATTCCTGGCCAAACAACTTGAGATCCTGATCAGACAATAACTAAAGCCCAGGATGGTAACCAAAGGCACTTTTCACTGCTAAGAGGGACGTACTGTCCTAGTGAATAAAGCAGTGCAATGTAACTTTGATGTTTGTGTTGGACCAATTTTTCAGTTCTGCACTCACCTGCTGCCATACTGCTTTCATTTGCAATTGCTCATACCACACTCCTGACTCTAGTTCTAAAAGCAACCCCTTATTACAATACTGAAACAGTGTTCGGGTGGCACGGTGGCGCAATGGGTAGCGCTGCTGCCTCGCAGTTGGGAGACCTGGGGACCTGGGTTCGCTTCCCGGGTCCTCCCTGCGTGGAGTTTGCATGTTCTCCCCGTGTCTGCGTGGGTTTCCTCCTGGCGCTCCGGTTTCCTCCCACAGTCCAAAGACATGCAGACTAGGTGGATTGGCGATTCTAAATTGGCCCTAGTGTGTGCTTAGTGTGTGGGTGTGTTTGTGTGTGTCCTGCGGTGGGTTGGCACCCTGCCCAGGATTGGTTCCTGCCTTGTGCCCTGTGTTGGCTGGGATTGGCTCCAGCAGACCCCCGTGACCCTGTGTTCGGATTCAGCGGGTTGGAAAATGGATGGATGGTAACAGTGTTCAAAATTTCAGAACCCATACCCCCTCTCTGGACCCCACAACCCCCCAGTGGTAGCTGCCAGGGCTAAACACATTTTTCTTCTTCTTGTGTGACTGCTCTTCACTGAAGTTTTGTGTACAAGGAACACAATTTGATTCCAGGTGAGGAAGAAATCACAGTTCAAAATCGGGTAGATCCTACTCTTGGTGACAACACAATGAAAAAAAAACACTAAAACAGTCTCATTTTTCATTACTAACAGAAAAAATCCCATTATTTGAATATTTTGTTGCCCTACTTAAGGAGGAAGCACAGCACTTAGAAAGCATGAAAGATGAAAAGGATATCAGCCTACTCATTAATCACTTATAAGTGGCATTTATATCACTGTCATTCACACATGAGGGCTTCAGAAATGTATGAACGTGGCTCTGCTCCAAAAGTGGGCTCGCTTTCAGGAGCATAGCGCTCAAAAGCCAAATGTCATATACAGGCCTATGTGGATCTTCAAATGGAACTTTCATGGGGAGGCCCCCTTTAATGAAAATTAAAGCAACTGAGTTTCAAAAGCTGAGCACCAGTGTAGTGGCCCCCAAAAAGTCAGTTTCTGGGTAATGATGCCAGTATGTTGTACCTTCAGGGCCCTTATAATCTTTGGACACATGAAACCATACAGGACTTTCCCCTCTTTATAATGGCACTGGCTGCCCTCTTGAGTCACCCCTCTCTTCTTTCGTATACACCAATGTCATTTACAATTCCTGGTAAAGGTGTATAAGGTAGGAACACAAAATTAGCTGAACTCAACATGTAGCATAAAATGTTTTTACAAAACCACAAATTATAAGAAGGCTACAGGCCTTTACATATAATACACCATTAAACCCCTGCTAAGTGTAAACTTGCAAAGAAAAGGCCTATGAAAATGATTTGTGATTTTAGGTTCAGCCACTTCCAGCCCTTCCTTAAACATCCAGATAGGCCTCAAAACATTTAGCATTGCCCTGCTCTGAAGGCTTACATAATTAAAGCTGTAAAAATATCAAGCTTAGAAAAACAAAACACAAAACAAGAAACAAGAAAATTAAGTAGCAGGATGGAGCAGCACATTCAAGTAAGCTGATGATTCTGAGAGATACTGAAAGAGGCGCAAAATCAGGAGATGAGACAGAATCCTAAACCTGAAAACTAGCGGGGGGCCAAACACATTTAAACTTAATCAGCCAAATGTTTACTCTAAAATCCAAAATAAAAATCTTTGTCAACAAACTGCACCCAAAAATTATTTTTTTATATGCTGCTTACGCCATGTAGTTTGCAGTGATGGCAGAGAAATCTTTTTCACCTCAGGTTTTCATTGAGAACAGAGATAAGAAAGTTTCTTATAGAACGAGGTCCAATGGTGACCAACACTGGACAACAGCAAACAATATCAGAAACACCCAAGAAAAATTCTCACGTTACTCGCTTCACATAATCCACACACCAAGTCATGTAGTCACACATTCTTAAAATGCAAAGCATATGTATTTTTTGCAAACATATTTCACTTTTTTAAAAGCAACCTACTAGAGATCTTAATCATTAGGTTACTTCATAAGTGAACATTAACAAAAAATTAAAAATTATATGCAACACACAAACAACTTCACTCAGAACATTTCTTTTGCAAAACAAGATTACACTTTCTTTTTGGCATAGGAGGTGAAGTGAAGAAGTGGCAGAAAACCATCACACCAAAAACACACTTCACAGGCAGAATCTTTGCAGGGCGCTCTTCTCTGGCGAGACGGTCATGATGTGGTCTTCACCAGCTTAAGGGTGAATATGGAATGAGCCGGGTTATGAGCACAATGGGCACGGGCCGGGGGGCCCAGGATGTTTCTAATGCCTATTGTCATACACGTGCGCATGGGAGGCAGCTAAAGGGCTCAAATGAGGGTAATTCCACACCACAAGAGGGTGGTGAGGTGCATTAATCCTTTCTCTCTTTCCAATGCAGACCAGTTACGGGAAATTCTGCCTGGCCTTGATGATGCCACTTCCAGTCAAGAGCCAGATGACATCACTTCCGGTCCTGATGACACAGCTTCCGGTTCAGGCCTCGATAATGTCACTTCCTCTGCCATCCCTTAAAGCCGCCATCTTTGCCTCATTCAGGCAGTTCTGTTGTGGACACAAACCTGTACTATTGTACTTTCAGTTCTCAAATTTGCAGCCAAACTATACGGGAGGCTCCCCCAAACCTTTTTATGGCTCCAGTTTATTCATTTGACACTATGTATGTTTCTCTTTTGCAGGGGCCCCAGCACACAACTTTGTTTGAAGACCTATGATGCGGTTAAGACAGCCCTGAGCCGAGAACCATTTTACTTAAGATGTGCTAATTTCCATACCTTTAAACGTTAAAGCTAGGATTTTACTAAGTACAACTGGCAATTTAAAGTGCAATAGACATTATTTTTCTATTCAAATATTCCAACTTCACAGCAGCGTGCATTGCTATGCCACAAACTCCCTTTCAGTTTGGATCAACTGTGCAAACTTAAGAAATACGTCTTCCTGAGTCAGCCTGATAATTTATTGAATTTATTTAGGTATCCCTTGTGTGATTTTGGGCTATAAAAGAAATAAATTGTTATTGCTGTTGTTGTAATGCAATTTATTCACAATTTGAGGATTGGAGAATATGTCTAAAATAATGACATACTGTAAAGCTCAGCTATGTTTATTTAGGGTTATTGCTACTCAATTTAGACAATCCCTTATAAGTAGTTTTATTTGTGATCCACAAGATGACACTTAAAGAGTTACAAGTTTCTGGCATAAATATCTGACAAACAGTGAAAATACAGCTCTGCCCAAAATAAAGCTAGCAAGAGCATTTGACAGTCTACTCTATCACATTTAAATAGCCTATATACTGAAATGTTATTTTATTTCAGTGCACTTGCAAGTCATTATGGTGGCAACAGACAAGTGCACTTAGCAGACAATCTCTCTCTTCTTGCCAAAGACACATCGTAACTATAACTTTAACCCAAACTCTAGTCTCTAGCACAAATTTCTCAATTTAACCACTTCACAACACTAAAAGAACTACAGTGGAACCTCGGTTTACGAGTAACTTGGTTTATGAGTGTTTTGCAAGACGAGCAAAAATTTTTAATAAATTTTCACTTGATAAACGAGCGAGGTCTTGCAGTACGAGTAGTATGTACTGTATACGCTTTGTCTGCTGAGCGTCACGTGATCACAACTGAGCTGATGGTTGTTCTCTCTCTCTCACTGCGGGATTGTGGGCAATCGTCTCCTATTCTCCGTCTGAGTCGGCGTGCCTCACTCATATAGTCAACATCCGTACAAGTGTATAGTGTTTACTACAGCATTAGCATTGTGACTGTGTATGCGCGCGCTCGTGTGTGTGTGCTCGCTCGCGCGCACGCGTGTGTGTGTGTGTGTGCTGTGACGTGCGAGTCCCCATCTTGCACCCTAAAACACGAAGCTGAGTCTCAGTACTTTAGCAACACCAGCTTTATTCAGCTTGAAACAGCAACAGCGCAGTTATTTATACACAGACACAGCAGTCAGGCAGGGCCCTGCACATTTATAATGTTCCTTGTTCCTTGTATCACCCATTGACGGCACGCGCTTATAGCATGTCCACGATCTTTTCGGATTCGCTTTTACGGAGAACTGCTACAACACTGGGAGACTGCGATTGCTTTGGGACGCTCTTCCGCGTGTCGTCCCGTTGGGTGCAATCCCACAAGAGTTTAGAAACTCACTCACACCAGCCATGATTCTTTTCAAAGGTAAAGTGCAAGTTAATTTGTTTTATGTATTTTTACTTTATATTTTGTATTAATCATTTTTATATGAATAGTTTTGGGTTGTGGAACAAATCATCTGAGTTTCCATTATTTCTTATGGGGAAATTCACTTTGATATACGAGTGCTTTGGACTACGAGCATGTTTCCAGAACGAATTATGCTCGCAAACCGAGGTTCCACTGTATTATCGAACAACTAAGTAAGCGTAAGTAGGTTACTTACAGTACAGTACTGATGTCTTGTCCTGTGTTATATGTACAGCGTGCTTTCTCTTCAGGTGTTCATGCATTGAGCTAGCGCTGGTGCAAAACACCATACAATGAACATTCAAACATTTTCTGAGATTTTCAGGAGAAATACTTCCTCATTAAGAAGAATTTTGCCCAGTGTTTAGAGGAACCTCCTTCTGCTGAATGTGGTGCCGCCAAGATTAGCCTACTCAAAAACAGTACAGTGACATAGTATGCCAGCACATGGCATGGGAAATTAGTTCATAAAACCTAAGTGGCCCAGCACCAGGCCAAGAAGGGTTCAGAAATGTTTTAAAAAATCTTCATAATACTGATGCGCTGTGCAAGAAAGGACAAAGCCGGTTATACTTCCTTAGAAGGCTGGCTTCCTTCAACATCTGCAATAAGATGCTGCAGATGTTCTATCAAACAGTTGTGGCGAGCGCCCTCTTCTACGCAGTGGTGTGCTGGGGAGGCAGCATTAAGAGGAAAGACGCCTCACGCCTGGACAAACTGGTGAGGAAGGCAGGCTCTATTGTTGGCATGGAGCTGGACAGTTTAACATCTCTGGCAGAGCGAAGGGCGCTCAGCAGGCTCCTATCAATTATGGAGAATCCACTGCATCCATTAAATAATGTCATCTCCAGACAGAAGAGCAGCTTCAGCGACAGACTGCTGTCACTGTCCTGCTCCACAGACAGATTGAGGAGATCGTTCCTCCCCCAAACTATGCGACTCTTTAATTCCACCAGGGGGGGTAAACGTTAATATTTAACATTATACATAGTTATTGTCTGTTTTTTTCACCTGTATTATTATCATTCTTTAATTTAATATTATTTATTGTATCAGTATGCTGCTGCTGAAGAATGTGAATTTCCCATTGGGATTAATAAAGTATCTATCTATCTATCTATCTATCTATCTATCTATCTATCTATCTATCTATCTATCTATCTATCTATCTAATAAAGGTGAACTATGCCACACACAGACACAAACAATACCTCGGTGGCAAGCGACCAGTATCTACTACACACTCATAGTGATCACATTATTATAGTATCTACCGTTGACTTTTAATCTGGTATGAAATCATACGTCGGGTGATTCATAACCGTCACCAAAAAAATTGAAAAAAATCATAGTAATTATTCTGTACAAGGAATACCCATTTTCATTTTACACCTGACTGTACACACCAAACATAATCACATCTCTTTTCTCTTGTCCAGGACCTCGCCTCTTCTTCAGTTCCCAGTGCACCCTATTAGTTAGTACTACTGTCAATGTGGCCTGCCAAACCCTTCTGCTGCATTTTTTATTTACATAAGGCCCACTGTCAGCGCAGAGCAGAGCATATATGTCAGCATAAACAAATACAAAATAAAAAAACTTGGGTTGGCTAATTTTCTAAACGTTTTCTAAACGCTAAATATCACCAAATTTCAATATATTTATATATATATATATATTGTCACACATGTGCAAATAGGAGGGAGCTGTATTGACCAAGTGAAGGTAATTCAATGCCAAGCCAGAGGGTGGCAGGGTGCGTTAACATTTCTTCTGTTGTCTCTGCAGAGAAATAACAGGAAAACCTGTCTGATCCAACTATGAAGACATCACTTCCAGTTCTGATGCCCAGAAACACGTCACTTCCGGTTCCATCACCCAAAAACATGGCACTTCTGGTTCCGGTGCCCAGAAGCATGTTACTTCCGGTGTAAATCCCAGAAGCACATCACTTCTGGGTTCATTACGCCACTTCCTGTCTGGACATTTAAAACCGCCATCTTTTCCAACCATCCTTTTTGAGTGTTTCGAGTCTAGTCATTTCACAATATAGACGGACGGACGGACGGACGGACGGACGGACGGACGGACAGACAGACAGACAGACAGACAGACAGACAGACAGACAGACAGACAGACAGACAGATAGATAGATAGATAGATAGATAGATAGATAGATAGATAGAACTCACTGTACATACATTTGATTCAGATATACAAGCTTTCTGGATTGCAAGTGGGAGGAAAAACCCCTTGCATAAATGTTGTGCTGTCACACATGATGAAGAGTTCAGAGGTTTGCTGTGCAGAGTATCATGGGAATGAGCACCTCCAGTAGACTACACTGATTCACCCTCCTCGGCTGACCTGCATAAATCACAAAACTGATTTCCAAACTCAGTGTTGCACAGCCGTCCTCCTACGTTTGGATGACTGTATATATGGCTTGTTTTTTAAATATGTGCTTAATAGTGTTTATACTTTAACATATTTCACGGTTCCTTAATTCAGGATATAAAATTACACTACACATTCACACCTGTTTCATGAAAAAAAACTCAATGATTTTTATATTATTTACCATGAATTGTACTTTTAAAATCAAGAATGCCTTTCTAATAAACACACTGCAAAGGACCATTATAATTATGTTGTTTACAGGCCTTTTTATCATTTTGTATTAAACCTTTTTGGCTCAGAAGCGCTTTGCAATTTTTCCCATTAGGACTGATGGGGACGTTCGTCTCACTATACTAATGATTGCCTTACAGACCATTTTTCAGAAACTAATTAGATCCACATAGTGGGACTAAAGTGTAATTTAATAGCTTTTAAAAAGCCATAGTTTTAATAACCTATAATATTTCAGTCTCGCAGGTCTCTCTCAGCCTCTGCTTTGAATGACCCTCCAAAATGCTGCAAATTTCATAACTGCTTCTACCCAAATTTTTATGCCTGTTCTCCCAGGACTGCAGACTTCTTCTCCAAAACTGCATTGGTGAAGGTTCGTTCTCCACCCGATTGACCATGTCACCTGAAAAAATATTACTTCAGATTTAGAAATAACAGCACATCACCCTTTTGACTCGCAAGACACTTTGGGTAAAAGCACCAAATAAATAAATAAAACTAAAATATAATGTATAACACTAACAGTAACTCTCTCCATACATACAAGAAATGTGAGTGCAGCTCAAAGGTGGCATAGTAGAATAACCACCATCACCTCTCTACACCAATCCATGAGCATTATGTAAAGAATTTTTTTTGTTATCTCATTAATGTGCCAAATTTCTGTCTTTGCAGTACAACAGGCACCCAAATCCTTATGATGTTTGAATTTAAAACAAGGAAACAGCTGCATCAGAGATCGGTAAACAGCTGCCTGCCCCGACTGTCAGAAAAGGCCTGTTAAATCTGTCAGCCTCAAGATCCAAGGGATTGTGGAAACGCACAAGTGAGCAGCTGACAGCAGCCTCCAAGTATGCGCTGTGCATTCTTTCTCTATTTCTCATATTTAGTATACATTCTGTACATTTGTATTAAAAAATACTGTATATCAAAGGACCTTGTGGTAAATTGGAATCCTCGTCCTCAATAAAAAACCTTGCAGTTTGGACAAGTACATGTGGGTGCTCAAGGTGTTTTGTTCATGCTCTGGGGTTTGGCTTTCTCCCACCTCACTCTGGGTTACTTTATACTGTCAGCTTTGGACTTCAAACCCTGAGGTCCCGCTAACTAAAACTGTGTGGCCATGAGCATGTCACTTTATCTCCATGTGCTCTAATTGGAAAAACAAAAGAAATGTAACCAATTGTATCTCTCAAAAGTTGGAAGTCACCTTAGATAAAGGCTTCAGCCAAACAAGTAAATATCAAAATTGCTACAGAATTCTTGATTGGTTTGAGATTCATGGCATTAGACAAGGCTGTATCTTATCTTCAGACTCGTTGCTGTACCTGACGACCTGGCTGAAACAAATACAAGAGGATAAGCATTCGCTGACCTAGGCAATGATAATGGTGATCAAGTCCTAGTCCAAAATGTTGGAGGTCTTCCAGGAACAAACCAAATGATGTGGTTTAGAAGCAAACTAAATCAAGATTAAGATAAAAGCAGTTGCAATGTGCCACAGTTGTCGGACACACACTTCAGTTCATGGTTTCAAGTAGAAGTGGTGGAATCCTTCAAGCATATCAGGTGCCTGGAGGACTGCATAGACGAGTCAAAAGTCAGGTATAGGTCTGAACTTGACCACAAATCCATGCTTGTTCTTTGGAGATCAAACATATTCATAAACACAAAGATAAGGCTGTACATCACCTGTGCAAAGCTGATGTTGCCACATGGTTTGGAGACATACAGTAGTTAAAAACAAAAGGTCTGATGTGGTCAACCAGTGATGTGTTATGATTCAGAGCCTCAAACATAGCAAAATGAGTGTGTGACGCCTTCTAAAAGGACTGAAAAGGGCAGTGCCAGCCTAACCAACCTTCCCAAGGAGACTCAACTGAAATTCAGTTAGCCTCGAAAACAAGGCGAGCTGGCAAAATAACAAGCAATGTCCCAAAATAAATCAAAAGAAAGATGACTGTAGATCCTTAGCTTATGTACAAAAGGACAAGCAAAGAATCTTTATAAATGAAGGATTTATTAGAAAAAATAGAAACATATAAACAAAAACAGACAAAAACTACCTGCCTAAAAATCCAAATCCTTAATCCAGAAGAGAAAATCAGGTAGAGAAGCAAAATAAATCAAGCAAACTAGAAAACTCAAAGAAAATATCAATACTCAGAACTTTTCTGCTCTGGTTAAACAGCCAGAGGAATGGCTCAGGAGTGTTGACTTCAGGGGAGGCCCCGCCTCCTGTGGCTCCACCCACAAAGTACAACGAATATCAGGTTATTGAAATGAATGGTACATAATTACAAACATCATAGAAAATAAATTAAAAAAATTATTCAAAACAACAATACGATACATAAATTCACATTATAATCACTGTGGAATAATTCATGCATCATTCTATAACCACACCAAAACTACAAGTATCATCACTACTGAATCCAAAGACAATCTGACCATGTTCCTTTGGACATCTCAGCTGCTTAGCACATGATGCTTAAGAGTCTCAGCTAGTTTAAAAACTTACATTATATCTGCCATGCAGCTTGACTAGGTGACAATCTCATACAATGCAAACTGCCTTATCCGTTCAACCCAGTTCAGGGTCACAGGAGGATGGAGCCTATCCCTGTGGCACTAGATGCAAGGCAGGAAACAGCCCTGGGAAGAGTGCCATCCATTGCAAGGGTCACTCACCCACAATTACACTAGACAGGGCCAATGAAGACCTGCCAAATAACCTAACACCTACATCTTTGGGGACGTAAAAATGGGAGCACCTACAGAGAAAAAACCCATACAGATCTGTGAAAAACTTTGATATTTCACATGAGAATTATTTGCCGTGTGATGGACTTTTATGCCATCACACTGTACATTATATTGAAAATACTAACCTGTACCTTCCTGGGTATAAAAACACAGACACTAAATTATTTATTCATCCATTTACATAAAATCCTGTCCTGGTACTACTAGGCTAGGGTTGTGCAGTAAACTGGTACTGGAAAAGTACTGAAATACCTGAATTTCGGGGTTTTGGTACCAGAAGTAAAGTCAGCTTTCCTCTCCACCCCCAACCTTCCCCCCCAAGGTCTGGCGATGCTTGCTATTACAGTTGTGGAAAAATGTTTGTTTCATAGACTTGATGAAAACAAAGCTACATGCTTCGATGCTCTCAGGACTTCACAGGAGGCAATCTGTTATTGCTTTGATGTGATCAGGGCATGATTATCAAAAGAGAAGTGGTGCATAGTGTAGCACAATGGCGTGGCGCACCAGGGAGTTGGAGTAAGACAAGGGGTTTTGAAGTTAATCGTAATTTTCTTTGGAACCATTTTGGTACCAGTACTGCGGTTCAAAACCTGGTATTGATGTCAAAGTCAAAATGTTATTACAAATTCAATACTATATTGTTCACATGGCAGGAACCAAACCTACACTGGACATCAGCCCATCACATAATACACTTATGCATACAACAAGTACACACGCACATAGTAGCCAGTTGGAGTTGTAAGTAAACACAACATGTATTATCTTTGGAAACGACCACACTACCTATAGAAAATTCAAAAGGGCACTGGGAGAACGTGCAAGCTCCGTAGAGACTTGAACCAATTCAAACCTAATCCCCAAGGAGATGTGATGCAGCACTGCCCACTACTGAGGCAGACTTTAATGAGAAAGAATAGGAACATGAAATGTACTGAAAAGCCTTGCAAAAAGAATTCTAAACTGATCTGTCGTCAAGCCTAATCAAAATAACACAAATCAAAGTTGAGAGATAACAAAGACCTAAGTCGTAACAAGAAGATCAATAAACAAATTGCACTTGTCACTGAAGATTTTTTTATCCAGAACTTAGATAACCAGGAAGACTTTAGACTGAACTTTACAACCTCTAGCCCATAGTATCCCGGGTTAGGACTTCCAGTTGTCCTGCATGACAGTGTGCCTAACAACACTACACCAACAGATAGCTCCTACTTCATTGTGGAAAGATGTTAAAATAGTTCTTTAAAAAAGTGGTTGTTTTAACATTTAGCAACCTTTAATACCCTTAAACAAAAAAAGGATGAAGTAATAAAGGATTGTGAAATAAAATCATAGCAACCTCTGTACCACCACCCTGCCCTCATCTCATTATTCTATAAATCCATTTATCCATCCATTTTTCTAACCTGCTTATTAATTTCTGGTGGTGGAGGAGCCAGTGCCTATCCTAGTAGCATTAGGAACATGATGGAAACCAATCCTAGACATGGCCCACCATTCACAGTTAGGCCAAATAATAATCAACAAGTACATGAAGTATCCAGAGAAAAGGCCCACAAGACACATGAAAAACATGCAAACACCATAGAGACAGTAATTAGGCCAGTATTTGCATCCAGGATTCTGGAGCTGCAAGGAAATATGGCTAAGTAGTGTACCAGTAAGCCTGATATAATAAAAAGTTAGACAGTATTGCTTTACATTAGAAGTGTACAGACTTGTCAGAAAAAGAATATAAACATATTATGCACAAAAATGGAGGTAAAGCAAACATCTAACATGACTAAAAAAAAACAATTATTTTTGCATCCAAGAATATTAATATGTCCAAAAATAGCAAAATTTTTTATGTAAAGTCAAAGAATTAAAAGGAGAATATAAAAAATTTTTCTCTACCAGTACTCTTTACACTTCAGAAGGGTGCAGCTCTTTAAGCGCTGTCAAGGCAGCAGGCAGGAGAGGAAGCCGCACTAATAAACACTTCCGATGTAATTGAATCCGCACTATAATGAAGGGTCATAAAAGGAGGACTCAGCGTTGTGATGAATGGTTTCTGTGCACTTTCTTTAACTGCATGATTAGCGTTTTGATTTAGAGGAGAGACAAGATAGCCCTCCAAGAAATACAGCTCCTATTGTCACCGACAACCCCAGCTAGCTGGAAAGTGACACTACAGGGGTGGCAGAAAACCGTCAGGGCGCTTCTTCAGAATAAACTCTTTTAAGCAGCTCAAGAGGAGTGCTTGCAGAGGAAATGCACATGTGGTCAGCTGTTGTCCAGAAAGCTGCCACACAGTAGCGCCGGGGTGGCGGCCACTGCAGATGGCCGTTTTGGGGTCTCCAGGGACAGCAGAGTAAGTGCTTTCAGCTGCTGATACTGCTGGTGTCCCTAGTTGGGAGTCAGTCGCACACATGCTTTCAAGATGAGGAGGCAACAATGGAAGGACACGCCAGAAGGACAACAGTAAATAGGAGAAGTGGACATCATGTGGGTCTGCACATCAAGAGCAACATTGTCAAACTTAGAAAGCAATATAAAGTCCCCAGGGTGAAGCAGCAGCACTATTACAGTCTTCTTGCTGCCTTATTTTTGAGTATTATGCTAACTTTTTTAGTTATACTTTAATCTTTACTGTATTTGCACTGGTTGAACCCCTGCTTATTCATTCTTCTGTGTTAGATTCAGTAATTCGATATAACTGAGCGCTTTTTGCAACCGACATGCGACCAACACTGACAATGGCTCTGTTCACATTAGCAGGCTGTAGTGATTCCAATCCGATTTTTGCCTTAATATGATGCATCAGGACTATGTGAACACAGAAATCTGATCTTCGCAATTCAGATCTGAGTCACTTTCATATGTGGGTCTAGATCGGAGCATATCTGATTTATGGCCATGTGACATGAATGAGAATAATCAGATCAGAACTCATGTGTTATTTTTTGCCTATATGCATAGGCTGAGCGCTGCCATCATCAGCCAACACAGGCAAAACAACAATGGAGGAAAGCGACAGCTGTGACAACAATCATAGTTCCACCATTGCTGACTCCATTCTCGTACCAACATATCTCTTGGTGCAGTAGAGTCAGCAATAGCTTCGAAAATTGCAAAAGTTAGCCTTCTGGCTTTTTTTCATCTTCTAGACGACCGGGGAGCTTGCCCCACTAGGACGCCCCTGTGATGGAAGGACCGAGGGAGACGACATATTGTGGACAATACCTTCCCCAGAACATGAGAGGGGAACCCCCCTGGAGTATGTCGGGGAGCCCATGCAGCACTACCGCCACAACCAGGAGTGCTGCTGGAAGCTAATCCAGGAGCACCTGGAGCACTTCTGGGTGTGATATAAAAGAAGTTGTCTCACTTCATTTGGGGAGTCAGGAGGTGGAGGACAGAGCTTGCGGAAGAGGGTTGGAGGCGGCAGAGAAGAGAGAAAAGAGAAAGAGAGAAAACAAAGGGACTGAGTAAATTAGTTGGTGATTTGTTTACTGTTTTGTGTAAAGGCAGAAAAAGAATTAAAAGCATGTTGCTTGCAATTGTGATTTTGTGTCTGTCTGTGGTCAGGTTAATTGCCACAAGACCTAATCTTGTACAATAGAAAAACTAGTTGCCATCCTCCAGAACAAAATGCGATGCATATACTATCTACTAGCACATTAATTTTTAAACCACAAGTGGTTTTGTTGGTGACATAGATAACTCGTGCACAAACGTATCAATGTGTGCATGCTTGCCGTTTCAGAGTACTGATCCTTTCACATTACAGTCTGATCCTTGTACTTAATGTGAACCACTAAGATAGGCAAAACCAATCTGAGCAAAAAATCTGAATCAAACAAAAAGGCTTGTAATGTGAGTGTAGACTTTGTTCCTGCTTAGCACCCAATGATGCTACAATAGGCTATGGCTTCACACAACCTTAAAACTGGAATAGGCAGGTCTGCAAAACAGAAAGAGGGAATGGATAGATTAATGTAACTATTGAAACAGGAGAACATGCTAGAACAATAGTACCATTCCACAAGTCAAGGGCTTGTTGCACCACATAATGGTAAGTATGCTTGAGAAACCAGACAAGTGACTCAGAGAATGCAAAACTATGTGGCCTGGCTGCATATAAAACCTTGTCATTGCCAAATCTCAGTTGCATGCGAGACCAAACCACCCCTAGACCTATGGTCCAAAACCTCATCATACCACTTTCCAATAAACATCTGTCATATGTAAATACCTCGAATTACCTTGACATTCAGTAATTCAGCAGTACAGTAACAAAAAAATGTTTGAATTTTTTATGTTCAGTACTGATTCTAAGCAGTATTTTTGAGTTACTGGAGAGAAAATGTCAGAGAATACATTTAGAATGTGCACATTGTATCAGCATGATAACTCAGGTAAGACCATGATGATGGCATTCTTTAGAAACTGTATGCTAAAATTCCCCCAAAATTATAACACCCTGCATTTGTTGTTACACTCAGAGAATCTCCAGGTCTACAACATATTAAAACTCAAGCACTGCCTCGTATTTTGATATTTACGATACTTGGGTAACTATTTGATGGATATACAGTGCGTCCTCGGGTTACAACGTCTCGACATACGATGTTTCGAGTTTACAACGCTCACTCCCATAAAAATTTTTTAAAAATTGAGACGTGAGAAGGAATAAAGGTAAGGATTTTTTTACACTCATTTTTTCTGTTACTACAGTACAGTGAACAGTACAGTATATTTATGTCCTTTTCCGTTTTCTGTGGCTTAGTTGTGTTTTTATGTTCTAGATTATGATTTTGCAAATGTGTTAGGATAGGTAAGTGACTTAGGCTAGGGTGTGTTTCGACTTACACCAAAATTCGGGTTACATCACTGTTGTAGGAACGGAACTGTGTCGTAACCCAAGGACCCCCTGTACAAGGATTTCAAAGCTGTGGTTACTATTAGTATTTATAGACTTTGTACAGGTATTCTGTTTTGGAAGAGGAACAACATTGTTCACTTGAATAATGTAGGAACTTTTAATAAAAAGCCATTGAATGGGATTTCTGCTATTTCTGTGGTATCAAACAGGTTACATACATAGTATCATAAAATCTCACTGTTACTGGTACTGAATACAAAAAGTCTGGTAACGTGACATCCCTAAATGGCAATCTTACAATTGTTAAGCACGATCACGAGCGTCATATAAAATTAGGCAGTGGCTAATCTGTAATATCCGCAGTCTTTTATGAGTCATTTATAGGCGAGAGACCAAGGACAGCTCTCCCTGTCATTCTGCCTTGTGAGCATACGCAACCCTCCAATCAATAGAAATGTAATGAGCCTCATCACAGAAATGTTATTGACTTGAAGAAGAAAAGGAGGCACATGAGTGAGAGAGCGAGCTAGCAAGAGAGAGAGAGAGCGAGAACAAGCATGAGAGAGAGAGAGAGAGAGCGAGCAAGTCTACAGCACACTGACCCGGCTCACGTAGTCGGCATGTACTTTTCTCACTCTTCTAGACAAACAAAGAACAATACTAATTACAAAACAATATTCACAAATCAGTTTAATTCGGTTTATGGTTTCATAAGTCTGGAGCCTATCCCAGCAGAACTTGGTGCAAGGCGGGAAACTGTCCTGGAAAGGTTGATGCCCCGAGGTGCACACAGCCATGGGCTCATTTTGTTTCCTAGTACATTTACAGTTTACAACCAAGGATGGACTAGTGCGAATGAGGACACAACAAACAAGTAAGGGTGTTTTACAAAAAAATGCAGTGCTATACTGGTCAAATACTTTCAATAAATAATCCATTAAATAGTGCTGTTAAGATAAAACCAATAAATAAATAAATCCATTAAACAGCTACAACCAGAAATAAAATCAAAGTCAGGATCATCTCCTCCTTTTCGTTCCCCAGGGCTCTCTCTCTCTCACTCATCTCCCCTGCTTTCACAAAAAGATCTGCTCAGCAGAGCAGAGATGGTGGCGAATGCAGTCCACCGTACACTTCCCATGCCTTCCACCTTCCGTCGGTGTCTGCTGAGACAACACAAGCCTGGTTCTATCGTTCCGCCCCCTTTGTAGGTTTCCACAATATGCCTGGAACACATAATTTCCCTTACTCTGACCACTCAGCAAAGGTTGATCCTTCCCAGAAGCGCTGTCCTCTCCACCACGGGGCTTCAACGACTGCTTCACCGCCACTCCTCTACCCTGTCCTGACCACCCAATCCTTCACTCCCTTTCTCCTTGGCTTCTCTACCTCATTTTTTCCCTTTCAATCTACTCAGACCCTTTATGTAACTCTCCTAGGGCAAGTACAGCACTAACTAAATCATGGAACTGCTAATAAGGGACGGCTGCACAAATTCCTCACCCACACGTAAATAATTAATTAATTAATTCCCCTATTAGCGCACTTTGTAGCCACATGTCTCTCCAGCATATACCCAAACTTGCATGCTGCATATATATTTAAAATGCGTGCCACGGATGCCTGACAAATTATACCACAGAAAGGAGGCCAATAAATCACAGAACCGAGTCATGTACACTCTCACTTCATATGGGGCTAATTCAGAAACACCATTTAACTTAACCAGTATGTTTCCAGGATGTGGGAAGAAAACTACTGCATCTAGGGCAGTGCTTTGGACCAATGCCCACTTTGTTGAATTCAAAGATGTGCAGGACCACTTACCATCAACATCTAATCATTACTGTAAATTCTGTGTTACAGTTGTCACATTCTAAAGGTACTCATGTGAAAAGCAATGTAACAACCTAAGATACAAAGAGGAAGAGTTGACACACAAACTCAGATGGTGAGTTAGTAGGCCAGAGCAGCACTGTTTACTGGAAAGCACTTCCTTCTTCCGTCATTATGTCTCTCTATAATAAAAAAAAATCTTGGAAGGAAACAAGACATGATTGTCTCTTGGAGAGCGAAGCAAAGTCTTTGTAATAAAAGTCAACAAAAATTCAGCATGAACAGAATTCTGTCAAGCTTGTATTGCTCCTCAAGTCTCTTTCTATGTTTCAAGCTAATTCTTGTACTACTATTCTGTGACCTACCATGCTGGCTCCATTTTGTTAGTTTTACCCACAGGTCTCTGTGTCTCACTTAGTGTCTTTTTTCAGGTCTGGGTGGTATATACTTTTCCCTATTTTATTCTCTCCCTTACCAGGTTCTCAACCCTGCCCATCTAGACGGAAAGCCTCACTGGGTTTTCGATTCAAAGTCAGATGATCCATAGTAAGGCCTTGAAGATGGAATTATGGAACAAAGACTGAAATGAATAAATCTATGAATATAAAAATACAAATAAATGAAGCACCGTGAATAAGTATCCACATGAAATGAAGGGAACTGAACTTGCCAGGGTTTGGATCTTGTGGTGGACATCAAGGTGGATTTCCAAAAGAGTCAGGTTGGAAGGGAGGGAGACGGTGAGTTTGAAGAAATGTCATAGGAGAGAAAGAGAGAAAGCAATCACTGCTATCAGAAAGGATCAGAGTGGGAAGGAGAAAAGATGTTATCATCTGCAAGAAAGTCACACAGGGAGTTTTGTGGTTGGTGTTCTAGAGATGTTTCATGTGGCCTACTCAGCAAGAAAGATCTTCTGGCCCATGGGCCACCTGTCACATGCTCATGGACCACACTTTTGAGAATTACTTGTTGAGAAACCACATAGATACTTAGAAGACCAGGAAATATGGAGAGTGATCAGCTGAAGGATTCAAACTCAATATACTTGAGGTGGCAACCCTGCCCTCTGTGCTATAGTGCTGCCCTGAGGGCAAATAAAAAATAATCTATATTATGCCTTTTTAGTGTCTGCTGTGGAAAATAAAACAGGGGTATAAATTAGAAATACTATAATTCTTGAAAGGTTCAAGCAAGGAAAGCAGCACTATTCTGTTTTTCCATAGTGTATAAAGTGGACAGCAAGGCTGGAATTATGAGATGAAGCTGAAAAACAAAAATTACAAGCCTTGGAGATGGCAACAGAGCCGCAAGTTTAATGCACTCAGTAAACATCACGTCTGAACACACTATGAGTACTAAAAGTAGCATGTGTGTGCTTTTTAAATATGTCAAGGGCAAAGGGTGATTCCTGGAATGACACAAGGTATTGCGTCTGTTTTTGTAACAACAGCCTTTATGCCAAAACATTTCCTCTTTAGCCTCATGCTACTGTAATTACAAATATTTGACTAACAAACAATGAAAAAATAGCTTCTAAATGGCATCCAAAGCCAAGTTTATTTTAATTATTTTCTCCTCCACCACAGCCGGCTGACTAAAGCTGCAAAGTTTGCATGCTGCACTCTGCATAATCCTGCCTGTGATGTACATGAATACAATATAATTCAGCTTTAGTAATACACAGGTTAGGTCTGCCACTTCACAGTAGTATGAATCCAGGTTCGAATCACTGAATGGCCACTCTCTAACAAAAATTAGCATATACTGTATATTATATATATATATATATATATATATATATATATATATATATATATATATATATATATATATATATATATATATATAAACATCGATGTGTGTATGTATGTATGTATGTTCCAGCATCATTTCCGAATGGCTGGAGCGATTTTCATGAAACTTGGTACACATGTTTCTCATTGGTCAACTAAAAATACTGTACGACGAAATCAGCCCTAACCCACCCCCTTCTGGGTAGGGTGGGGGTTGATCTTGCGGTTTTGCATGCATGTTATCATCCAGTTGACACTCGGAACGACCACCAGAGGGTGAACTGGAGGTGACTGCCAGCATTCTTTATGTTTGAGCACCACCACGCCCCTGTTGCTTTTGAAATTAAATACAGTTGGCCGTGTTGTCATCCAAACAATTTTTGGGACTCATTCTGTCTTTGTGACTCGAACAGCCATATATATAGCGTACATATAAACGTCTACACGTGGAAGTGTGTGTGTCTGTTGTGGGATACAGCCCGGACACAGACAGGCAGACACCGATGGTTTATACCCAAACACACGTTTATTGATATTTCCAAATGAATATCCAACCGCACACAACCCAGTGCCCCAGCACTAAGCACCCTCAGTCCAGGCCTCTATCACAATGCCTCTCCTTTGTCGCCTCCACTCCTCTCCTCCGAGCTACGTCCACTTCCACCCGACTCCAGCTGATGAATGGAGGGAGGCGGCCCCTTTTATGTTCACCTGGACGTGCTCCAGGTGCCTCCCGATGAACTTCCGCCGGCACTTCCTGGTGTGGCAGAAGTACTCTGGGTGTCCCTGGTAATCCTTCTGCCAGCACCTCTGGGTGTGGCGGAAGTGCTGACATCCTGGGCTCTTCACGCATCCGGGCGCCCCCTGGCGGTGACCACGGGCCCCTATAGGGTTGAGCTTCCATGCTCTGTTCCCGTGGTCCCCATACCAACCAGGGCGACTGCCCCCTCGTGGCCCGGAGAAGGCGCAATCCCTCTTCCAGTCCTTCCAGGCGTCCCAGGTGGGTACCACCCCCAGCCGTATGCCACAGCCCGGAAGTGAGAGGTAAAGTCGGGGTAAGGGCTCCAGCTCCGAGGATATGCAAGCAAGGCCAGCACACCGGCAAAAAGAAACCTCCGAAGAAAGACAGTTGCTTAGCTGCTAATGGACAAACGATGCGAGCACATCAGCAACACGAATCCTCCTAAGACAGAGATTCCCAGAGTAGTTCTGATGATTTCAATACTTTCTAGAATCCCGTGCTGGCTTACTATATATATAAAAGCCAAATACCACTGGCTCACTCATCACGTAATCTCCCGAAACTTAAGGACTTGGGACTTGAAATTTGGAATGTAGGTTACCCTTGGCCCATAGGTGCTCCATAAAAACGGTTTTAAAAATTTTGTGGTCCAAGCACGTTTTGTCTGTGTGTCTGTCCGCTTTTCACGAGTAGAATTAATTAACAGATTTAGATCTGGTTGTTTTCTATAATTTGCTTGAACTTTCCGGTAAGTACCACAATTCGCTTATGCAAATCCAACACAGTGGCTGTGGGCTGAGAGCAGGGGGGTGGGGCCTTCCTCATTCCCTCGCCACTCTCTGTTCGAGTTAGTCTACGTCTCACCATGTGTTGAAGTGCACCTTGCCTCCACTTAGCTAGCGATACCTGTTTGTTCAACAGACATTATCATCTACAGATTGTTACGGAGTGACGTTTGACGTTTTTGAGAGAGAGATCAGAGGCATATGCTTTTCTCCCCATGCGGGGAACACTTTCCCGTCAGAGCTGAACATGATCAGATGCAGTGCCAATGTCTATTGATTTTTAAAGTTTGTCCTGTTTCATTAAGTCAATGTATGTGTGTGTGTGTGTATATGTATGTATGTTCCAGCATCACCTCCAAACAGCTGGAGCAATTTTCATGACACTTGGTACATATTTCTCTTTGGTCAACTTAAAATACTGTAGGGTGAAATCAACCCTATCCCGGGGGTGATCTGGCAGTCATGTATGCATGTTATCATCCAGTTGACACGCGGAACAACCACCATAGGGCAAACTGGAGGTGACTGCCGGCATTCTTTATGTCTGAGCAGCACCGTGCCCCTGTTGCTTTTGAAATTAAATACAGTTGGCCGGGTTGTCATCCCAACAAGTTGACCGGTTCCGAGTGTCAACTGGATGATAATGTGCATACAAGACCGCAAGACAAGCAAATTAGTGAGTCTTCATTGTTTGTTAATTTATTTTTATTTTTAAAGTTGTGTTTTTTTTAATGATATTGTTCTCAAACAATAATAATAAAAAAAAAAAACTTTATTTTCCTCCCAGGCAATGCTGGATATTTCAGCTAGTATGTATATATACATACTATATATGTAATATAATATATATTAGGGCTGGGCAAGTTAATGAGTTATTATCTTGTAACGCATTCATTAACGGCGACAATTATTTTTAATAATTTTTTGTTATTATTATTTTGAAAGCCACAGTCTCGCTAGCGATCAATAGAGATCAGTGATCTTCTTGTTACAGCGCTTTTCGTTATGCTTTTACTAGAAGGAAAGTTAGCTTTGTTGATTTGACCTCGATTCCCTACACGTGCATGAGTAGCGAAGAGCAAACAGTTTCTACAATGGCATGTGCAGAAATACCAAAGTGAATGCTCAAAGCAAAATAATCTGTGGATGACTTTTTTCGTATTATCGCTGAATCGGACTCTTATTTGCCGGACTCCGATTTTGATGCAACTGATCTGGAGATGGTACCTCACTTTCGTTTTTGATCTACGGCATCAGCTGATCGGTCCCCAGTTGACTGTGGTGCTGAACACGTTCATGTAGCTGATGCACCTGTAGAAACGTTTGCCTGGGAGAACAGACACTTATGATGACAGGAGGTACAAACCATATTGCGTCTCACTGTAATTGCCAACCCCGCGCATCTGCCTCACAAAGACAGCCTGCCCACCATGCATTCCTGCTGGCCATCGAGCCGCCACAAACTGCAGACAGGCACAGACAGCATGCACAACAGGCAGCAACAGACTTTTTAATGTTGATTTATGTATGAAACCATTGCTTTGTGCGCTTTTCAGAAAACTGAGTTTTTTGGAAAAAATATTAGCCCTCAAAGAGTTGCTACTGAACATAGACTGTTTATGCTGCTCTCTGATCAAAAAAAAATTTTCTGCAGGTATCTGTTCAGATAAAAAAGAAAACAGATTTTCTGTTATATATGTTCTGTTCTGGTTGCCTGTTATAATGTTATGTGGGTAACTTGTTTTTCTATAACAAACTAGATAAAACGTTAATGCCCTGGCAGTGGCAAATAGGTTTGGTTTTATATTTGATTTGATTACATTAATGTTTAAGTTGAGATTTACAAGAAATATTTTAACTGCCACTATGTAAAGGGAATACTGCTGTTAAAAAGCACCTTATTTGTTTAAAGTGTTTGCAAACCAAATACATGCAATACACTACTTTTGAGTTCAGTATTGAATTTTGCACATAACAATGTGATTGTCTGCGATTAATCGTGATTAAAAAATTTTAATCGCTGCCCAGCACTATATATATATATACAGTGGAACCTCGAGATACGATCACCTCTGTATACGAGAAATTCAAAATACGAGGAAAGTATGAGCGAAAAATTCAGATCTAAATATGAGCATTGGCTCACGTAACGAGCCGCGAGCCAGGCTGTGGGTATAAGCTCGCGGCTTAGCGAGGGGGCGTGGTAGCTGTAGCAAGCCGCAGGGCGATCTGCGGTGTCTGCGTTTCTCACCTAAGTGCACAGGTGGGAAACTGCCCACATCCATGATTTGTCCTGTGGCTGATGGGCTGGGCAGGGTTGCCACCCGTCCTTTAAAATACGGAATCGTCCAGTATTTGAGAATGAAATGGTGCGTCCCGTTTTGAATCAATACGTATGCGTCCCTTATTTTTTTGTATTAAAAGTGGTAACCCTAGCAGCTGCCATGTCTTCCCCGCATATATAGAGAAGCGCGAGCCGGTTAAGGGGGAGAAGAAGTAAAAGAAAAGAGAGGAGAGAGAACGGAGGTTGCAGGAGGAGGCAGGAATCCGCAGCAGTAGGAAGTCGGTGCGAGAGAGCGAGCGAGTACAGGCTCGCGTGTAGCTGAACAGGCGAGCCAAACAGCTGAAGCAGGACGGTGTAGAGAAGGTCAGCTGCATTAAGTGTCTCGCCTGTTGCAGAGCCCGCATGGGAGAAGCAGGTGAGACGCTAACAGAGAAGAAGCACCGGGGATTGTCATCCGTTTTTTGAAGACTGCTTCCTGTTGACGTTTTAACCTCGTGTTAAAGGATTGTTATTCTTATGTACTTTAAACCTCCACTTCACAACTGTTTTAAGGATTAAAGATTTATTGAATGCTCTACTGCACTTTGGACACCTGTTTTGATTCTTTTAATAATCAGTTATATTATTTACCAGTGTTATTTATTAAAGGTAGACTACAGTATATATAATTTATCAGTGTTATTTGTTAGGAAAATTGATTTTTATGTTAATATATTTGGGATGCGGAACGGATTAACTGGATTTCCATTATTTTCAATGGGGACGTTTGTTCTAGATACGAGAAATTCGCTATACAAGCTCAGTGCTGGAACGAATTAAACTCGTATCTAGAGGTTCCACTGTGTGTATATATATATATATATATATATATATATATATATATATATATATATATATATATATATAAATAGACACTCATAATATCCTATGTTCTTTCTTGCACACTCGGGTCTGCCAATGACAGGCCTCCGGTGACACAAGCTTACATGGCATCAAATCTCAAACCAGACTGTTCTTATGTTTAGCTCCTGGCTGCTGCATCAAACTCCCCACCTCCATCCAAACTGCTTGCTCCCTTAGTATGTTTAAGAAGCATTTGAACATATCCTTCTAATTAATAATGGCTTCCAACTGAGGTCCTATGTAGCCAAAATAAGAGTAACTAGTCTTGTATTGTTCTTTTCATTTGCAGTTGTCACTTTTGTAGCCTTGTTGTTTAATGTTTGTCTCAAAACAGTACCAAGATTGACCATTACTCAATTGACCTCTTTTGTAAGTTGGTTTGGATCTGCTAAGTGAATAAATGTACTCTAAATATACATTCTCCCTATGTTTGCATGGATTTTCTGTAAGTATCTTAAGAAATGTTCTGCCTTGTACCTGATGCTGCCAGTAAAGACTGAGGTGCCCTGCCAAATGGACTATGCAGGTTGAGACGATGTACGCATGGCATAACATTCTGGTGCATTCACCAACTAAGTTAACTGGTAATGAAATTTAGAGCATTTACTTCATCCTGGAGTCATTTATTACATTTTTGCTAATTAAATAGTTTTGCAACAATGAGTCATATTTAAAAATAACAGCAATAACAGAATACAGTTCCATGTATTAGTAGACTTCACTAAATACATATTTTAACAGCACTTTACAATGGAGTTAAATACGGAGCACAAAGAGGCCTGTGGTGGCTCAATCGCTTTCATACACAGCAGAGTCCAATTCAAGTGATGTGAAAATGGCATTGATTGATATGTGTTAGTGGTGGAGGGTCTGTGACTAACTGTTGTTCAATTTTCTTAAACATAACATTTTTGAAAGTGTACCCAATAGAGTAGTTTCTAATAATTAGCAATTGAAAAATATTACTACAAACACACTGATGATAACATAAAATCATTATCAATATTACCTAGGAAAATAGAAAAGGAGTTGAAATAAGTTGCCCATCTAGCGAGTAATATTAATTAAAACATGGTGATTCATTCAAATTAGAACTTGGAATGGAGCAGATTTATTACGTAACAGGAAAACAAATGGGGCATGATGGGCAAGAAGATCAGGGGATTGATGTGGTTGCTCATGTTTATCTGGAACTGAAGGATCAGGGGCCTGATGCCAGAGATCATAAGTCACTGCAGTCTCTCACCTCCCGACACCACTGCCCTTTTCTTTTTTGTCTATGTTTATAGACGTTAGGGTAGGAGCACCTTTCCCATTTTATTAATTAGTTCACACAACATTTAACAGCAGATTGAGAACACTAGTTGTTTAAAATAAAAATTTGCAATTATTGTTCAATCAATTCAGCCTATTATATACTTACATAACTGCTTTCCACTTCTGTGTATTTTCAGAGATGTGACTTTATTTTTTTTTCCACTATTAGTTAACTTACCTAAAGCAGCAGGAAAAGAGTGCTGCTGTGTGAGCTGTTGGCATACACACTCTGCCAGGCGTAGGACTCACTTGCATTCGGCATCCAAGTAGCTGTCTGATGAGTAAAAGAGGAAAACATACAAAACATACAAGTTCAAGCAAATGCTCTCAAGGTATAATTGAAACAGTAAACAAATTTCTAGTTGAAATCACACAAAATGTTTTTTTGTTTGAAGATGGACAAGTTTTCAAACTCTTTTAATTCTTTTCAATGGGAAATTAACAACGTAATCTGTTCAAGATACCTGAATGAAAACTGTCTAGACAAGTTTCTTTGAGGAATAAGTGTGCCACATCTCAACAGAATTAGTCCATGGAACGCTGAGTTGTTTCATGCAGACAGACAGACGTGGGCTTTTTCAATAGGAGCTTCACACATTACATGTGAACACATCTAAAAATGGATGAATAGGCATGTTTTCTTACCTTTCTATTCCTTTCTACTCCTGTCATTTCAAATTACATTAGTGCATTTGAATTAAAGCTTCTGAAACAATGGGCGGATTGAAAACTACATAAGTACATAAAAACTAAATAATTTAGTTAGGTGTAAACATGAAATGCAGTGAGAAAGTAAAGCAATATTAACAGTGCTGTTTCACGACCATCATCCCTTCAGGCAATTTTTGATTAAATGCGCAGTTCTTAATTGATAATACACAGCTACTACATTTCAAATGTGAACTGCAAAATTCCGACCCTCACTATTTATATAAAAGTTAACCTTCTTTCCTTAAGTGTTCTGAAAGGCTACTTACAGTTTTCTGGTGTCTCAATTCATTTATTCATTTTTTAAACTTCTTAATGAATTTCAGAGTTGCAGGGACGAAAGCCTTTAAAGACAGTAACCATGCCTGGATGGGGCACCAGTCCATCAGCAGTCAGTCTAATGGACACATTATCACATCAGTGGTATTAGGATCCTATATATCATTTGGATATATACATGTAGGGAGGGCAACTAAATGCCAAAATAAGTTTGTTTATATCAATGTTTAATTTGGTGAGAAGGCAACCTTTCTGAGGTGGGCACTGCCTACCTACCCACAACTACACTCCTTATTTCCTTCCTCATAACAGGAGAACCTTGAATCAGCAGTTATCCTAACTGCTGGGTTTGGAACATAAAGGACAATTCAAGGGGGCACAAGAAGAATGTATGAACTCTACAGAATTTTTTATTCCTTTGGTACTTATTTTATTCCTTTTTTTTTCTCTATATATTTATTTATTTTAGTTTTAACTTGAATGATTGTATTTTTTTAATTTTATTTTTGCATTGGAAAATGCACCTAAATTTCATTGTACAATTTCTCATTGCTATAATGACAATAAAGATTTTGATTTGATTTGATTTTGATTTGAAATAGTGACTAGGTTCCACTCCCTCACAGCTCCATATTCTGGGTTGCTCCTTTTTCTATGAATTATAACAGCATTAAATCAAAGTACAGTATATACAGCACAGTTATTCTGTAACACATCATGAAGCCCCTTGGTATCTCTTTAAACTGCAAATTTTTCTCGTAAAATTGCACCTTCATGGTAGCATCAAGACGTGACAAACCCCAGCCTCCTTAATTACATGCTTTAGGTGAAGTACGTCAAAGTGCCATTCCAAGTCTGTAGAACTGAAACTTTGAGGAAGCTGGAATTTTAAGCTCTCCCTTAATGCACCTTAGTGATTTTTTTTTTCGTTTTTTCTTTCTTGGCACAGGTTTGGAGTTCATTTAACAATAATGGAAATGATCTACTTATATTTTCTCCAGCAGGCCTAATATTTCATTATATAAGCCTGCAAAGTATACTGGAAATAAGTCACTTGCATTGACAATTAATGATTACACTGTGATATTAAGATCAACAAATACATACAAATGCGAAAAGCACCTACTGTAATAGCCATGTTTGTCTGTCTGTCGTTTCAATCTCAATGTACTGATTCTGTTAAAACCTGGCATACTTATTCTTCAAGAAAACTTGGTGCAACACTTGCATGCAGTATGCCATGCACATTTTTTGAAATTTAATCTCCTAGTTAAGAAGCAGTGGTGAATATATAAAATCTTCTACCTTAGAAGAGAGAAACATTTTATATGACTTTACCAGTTAGTTTACTGTTTCAATTTTACCTTGAGCGTGGTTTCTTCAGCTCGTATATATTTTATTAAATTTGTTTTCTTTTACTCATTTGACAGCTGCTCCTCATGGTATAACAACAAAACACAGACATGCCTGCTGAAGCAACTACACCTCACTGCAGGACACGGGATGGGGCAGGTTCAGATGTAGGCATGATTGGAAGACTGAGTGTTACCATATATGGAAGATACATGTAGGACAATAGATATGTATGTAGCTATTCAATTCATTAATAATCATATTCTTTATTTATTCAATATTAGTAATGATTATTTATTCATTACTATACACAATAAGTATCCCCCCTTACTGTACTAGAATGCTACAGTAGGTCTCATTACATGCTAACAGCCTGCCTTCTGCATCCTGCTCATCTCTATAGCTATGCTGTGTCTTGCACAACGTTCAGTTACAGCAGCTCACTTCTCCTGATCCATGAAATGGAAGCAGGCAAGTGAAATTATGTTCATAGCCATAGAAGTACAAAATAAAAGCAACTGCACTCATGTAGAAATATATGAAAAGGGGCTTGATGACACTTTATGCTACAGTGTCTTAACCTGTACTCAGTATTTCTGTTTACACTAAAAACAACCTCACCGCTGCATCATCTGAAGATTATAATGATTCAATATTTCTTTGACACTATAATTTATCAGCCAAGCACCACAATGATCTTCTATCTATCGTGTTTGGATGCAGCAAACAATTTTAGCTTGAGACCTCAGCACAGATTTTAAATTTCAAACAGACACTTCTTTGAAAAAAATTATGTTTAATAAATTTGTATTACAATTAGTCACAGACCCATGTTTGCCCAGTTCATCCATTAGTATTCTACCCCGATTGGGATAAGGATTACCAACACTCCCAGCCGTGTTTCAGCTCCTTCCATGCTGTCCTTCCATCATGGCCTCCCGGCTGGGTAATGATTCACCTTCTGTCCCAGTTGGAATGCCAGTCCATTCGCCTTGGCATGTACTATATATTATATACACATACCGGTATACACACACACACACACACATATATATATAAATTTAATAAATTCACTACAGATGTTCTGTCACTCTGAAAACAGAAGCATTTGCTGAACCTTTGTCAGGGCTATGGACTTAGAGCCCCATTGTGCCTGAATCTGCTCCTAGATGGACCCTTTTAGTCTATGCATCTACCAGCCTCACTGCGTCACTGCCAGTCTGTTCTATCCATACTCAGCTATCTGCCAGTCTGTTCTATCCATACTCAGCTATCTGCAGCTAATTCTTCAGCCCCTTCTTCTTTCCTGCATTAGACCTCTGCAATCACTGACCATCATTCAATTTATTTGCATGTGGTTAGCCACATTTTTATCCCCAAAAGGCCCCTGTGGTATTGAGTCTATACCTGGACCACTCAGCCTATCTATAACTGTGTGTGATGCAGCAATAACACATCACTGATACAATGAACAAGACAAGGCTGGTGTGAGGTAATGCATCTGCGGTTCACATTGGGAAAACTGGGCCACATTAAAAACAGTAATCACAGGCTCAGGAATGGTGTGTGGAGATTGTTGCAGTAATGCTGTAGATGGCACAAAGCGGTGTGGAGGGTCCTACCAGAGGCAGAGAAGAGGAGGTGTTAAGAGTGTTGTGGCTGCAACAGCAGCAGCTAAAATGAGAGATAAGGAGGGTGCTGAGTTGGGACAACACTCCTGTGGACAGCGAGGTAGACCTTGAGGATGTTGCAGCATTTTCATCAGAAGTCAACAGGGCTGCTAAGGGGGCTTCAGTACCCCAAGTTAGAAGTGGGGGAGGGGTATTTCAGGACTCTAGAAGCACAAAAGCATTGTGTGCCCCTGTCTTGAACAAGTACCTTCCTCAGAACAGCTCATGCTATAGTTTGTCATATGCATGTGAGTAGAGGGCATCTTCAGGGTTTCTATACTGCTTGTAATTCTATCCCAGGTCGTGAGTTGGTGCTGTCTTTTTAACTTTCCCTCCTTTGACCCAAGAACCAGAGGTCAGACGGCTGGAGAAACCCTGACATCACTTCTGCTTTTGTTTAAAGCTCCAACCCTTCCAGTCCCAGGATATACAAGAACCAACTCCATCAGAAGTCTTCAATCGGTAAACAGTCCATGTCTGAATAAAATGGTCCTGAAAGACCTGTGAGCTGGTCAAAACCCTTTTTTTGTCTTTTTTGCCATTAACAACCTTCTAATTAAACAGGATTCAGCCTGTGGTACCCCAATATCTTATCTTGTCATTTAGTTCTAAAATCAACACCATGTTCTAGCTAAAAACTGGTTAGCAGTAAGACTCACACATACTTCAGAGCATATAAAGTATACACACCTAGATGGATGCTCATGGCCTTTCATGCTGCTTCCTGGGAGTCTTTTGCCAAATGCACATTTCTTTTTTATATTTTAATGGGAGAACAAAACACAATTCAGTCAAAGATACAATTGGACAATCGATATGTGTGTTTCTATTTGGGATGGATGTGACATGTGTGTGTTGGTTACAGCACATTCACAGTTATACAGAAAAATTTGGCAACACAAAAATTTGGTTCATGGACAGCTGTCTGGATGAACGGCATCACCTGTATTGATGTGAAAAGGACGCCATCCTGCCTGTCCTCACGAGTGTGGGTTCAAATACATAGAAAGTAAGAAATGTCCTGTACCCTTAAACCATGTGACTAGCGCCTTTACTGCAGCAACGTGATAGATCCACATTTGACCATAACTCAACAGAGCCCCCCAGGTCACACCTGATGATGGCCTTCTCACTTTCTGTGAAAGATCATTCCTAGCATCTCAAAGTTAGCTACACAAAAAGTTACACTAAGAGTAGATTAATGGTTTGGCTAATTTCTTAATTAAACAGAAGTTCTTATTTTATAAATCAACTAATGGTGATGCATGTTCCAGATGGCGGTATGTAACATAGAGTCAAGACTGGATTATTGATTAACTGATTTGATTTATGAGTGGTTAGCATTAGTGCCTCAATGCACCAGGGATGTAGGTCAGAGTACCAGCCTGGCCACTCTCTGCGAAGAGCTGCCACTTTCTCAAATTGTCAATGTGGGTTTTCCATTCCAAGGTTGGTTCCTGGCTTGTGTCTTATGGTTTTGGGACATACTTTGACCCTGTGTTAGAATAAGAGGTTACATAAATTGGACAGTTTGTTAAAAAAATGTACTGCTGGTGTAAAATTCTACCTGACAATAAAGATTACGCTCATCTGTTTTACAAATTGGTCCTCTAATGATGGGAAATACAGTGGCACCACGGTTAGTCCTGCTGCCTTCCACAAACACTGTAGCAAATTTAACTCCTATGAATGGTTGTTTGTGCAAAGTTGGTACATTCTCCCCATGTCTGTGTGGATTTTACTTTCATATTCCCAAAGATCAGGGCCTTCTTAACGTATGGGCACTGTCCAGGAGCCCCACGATGTTTCGGGTGCCTATTGATGTTTCTGTTTTGCTATTAAAATAGGAGCCCCAGATGCTGTTGTGAACTTATGACACTTAATTGGCTCCGGATGAGAGTGTTTGTGTACGAGTTAGCCTTGTGAGGGACTGACAGCCTGAGGATGGCTGATTCACATCTTACACCTGGTGCTGCCAGGATAAACTTTAACTCTTCCTTAACTTTGAATTGGATCGAGTGGTTTTGAGGATTTGACTGTATGATGATATATTAACAGGATATAAACAGGCACGATTTTACATGATGATACATTAACACAATATAAACAGGTAAGATTTTACATGCTTCCACTTGAAGCGCAGCACAGTCATAAAGATTAATGGGAAGGAGAAAACACAAAGCTTCTGCTGCACGTTCAAATGCTTCCACTTAAGAAAAACAGCAGTATAATCCGTGTTCTTCACAAACCCCAACAAGCAGAGAGAATCAGGTTAAGCCCACTTTATTTTCTCTATCTTTACAAACTCTGTAGATTCCTAGAGCTCCCTATGAAATTTTACGGTTTGACTAATTTGTGGTCTGTATGTGGAGGATGTTCAATTAGGCCTTGGTGACATTGTGGTCACTGATCTGCTTAAGCCAGTATCGTCATGCAGGGGACAAAACTTTAGCCGAGACCTTGTTGCTACGGATGCCTATTTTAAAACATTCATTTGAGCTATTTAGATTAATTTTGTTTTCCACATTGCTTGCCTTTTACGCAAAATGGAATATCAAATGCTTTGGACCACAGACAATGTGCAAGCAATTACTGACAGGGTTCAACATGTCTTGGAAACTGTGCTCCATAAATGGAAATTAAATATTGGTGAATAATATGCAAGGTGGAAGAAACTGGCTTAATGCACTGTATTAAAGAGTGGTAGAAAAAAAAAATAAAAAGCTCACAAAAGAGTGTTACAAAAAATTAATGATTAATGCACTCTCCCTGCTCCAGACCCAAAGAGAAATATCTACTCACTAAGCAAAAAGAGCTGTACACCTGCTTATTGTTGCAATTATCTACTCAGCCAATCATGGAGCAGCAGCACAATGCATAAAATACAGGTCAGAAGCTTCAGTTAATGTTCTCATCAAACACCACAATATGGTTATTTCAACTATGGCATGATTGTTGTAGTTTTGGTGTTTCAGCATCTCATGATCCCCTGGGAATTTCATGCCAACAGTCTGTAGAGTTGACTCAGAATGGCAAAAACACATGTAGTGAGCAGCAGTTCTGAGGATGAAAACACCTTGTTGATGCCAAAGATCAGAGTAGAATGGCCAGACAGGCCCACGGTGACGGAAAGGCTAAGGTACCTCTGGTAACCACTCTGAACAACTGTGGAGAGCACAAAAGCATATGAGACTGTACAACATGCCGAACCTCAAGGAGAATGGTTACAACAGCAGAAGACTCTCAGCCAAGACCATAAAGCTGAAGCTGCAGTGGGCACAAGCCCACCAAAATTGGACAGCTAAAGACTGGAAAAACATAGTCTGTTCTGATGAATCTCGATTTTAACTGGGGCACACTGATGGTATGGTCAGAATTTGGTGCTAACAGCAGCATCCATACACGCAGCCTGCCTTGTATCAACAGTCCAGGTTGGTGGTTGTGGTGTAATGGTGTGGGGAATGGTTTTTGGCACACTGGGTGCCTGAATGCCACCACCTATTCGAGTTGTTGACCATGTGTACCCCTTCATGGCCACAATTTACACATCATCTTCTAATGGCTACTTCCAGCATGATAAGGCACCATGTAACAAACCAAACGTCACCTCAAACTGTTATGATGAACATGACAATGAATTTAGAGTTGTTCAGTGGCCTTACAAGTCACAGGATCTGAATCCAATAGACTATCTTTTGATGTGATAGTAGTAGAAGTTCGTAGCATGTATGTGCAGCTAACAAATCTGCAGAAACTGTGTAATGTAATCATATCAACATGTACCCGAATCTCAAAGGAATATCTGCAACATCCCTTGGAATCCATGCCATGAAGAACTGAGTCTGTTCTGAGAACATATGGAGGCCCCTAACAGTATTAGTATAGTCGACTGTTCCTATGTGCTCAGTGAGTGTAATTTATCCACTCTGTCCTTGGTCTTCTCACAATATGCCATTGTCCCTGTAGGAGGTGCACAAGGAACCACCTTAACAGTTCAAGTTCAAGTTTACTGTCCCATGTGCAGAGTACAGGGAAATTCTTTCTTGTATATCTGATCAACATGCAACACATCACCACTTTCCAGTGCTATAATCATCAAGTTTTAGAGGTCAAATGTGTACCTTACACAGAAACCTCTAGATTCTTCCTTTCTCAGATCTGAAGAAGTAAACTAAAAAACCTCAAAGATACTGACTTACTGGTGTAATAAATTATACTAAGAATAAATAAATGATGATACTACAGTTGTAAAGTAACTCTCACTATAAAAAGGCAAGGCCTGCTAAGTTTCCAGTCATTAGGGAGTTAACAATTAACTGCTCTTTGATTAATTAATGTTAAGAATTTAACTCAACTAATTGTATAGATTACACAATTAACTTAAATTTGCACTGATAAATTTAATTGCCCACAAACAATTGCAAATACAGATTTCCTTTGAGACAAATGGTTTGTTTAAATAGAACAATGAAGGCAAATTTTTAAGCTACCCATCTAATTGGTCTAAATCCAGAAGGAGAATAGCATGCTTCATTTTTGTTGATAGCATCTAAATGTGGCTTGGATGGATGAGCATTTTGAGCAAAAGTTTACTGCAAACCATGTAATGCTGTGCTGAAATACAAATTACCAAATCAAAAACAAACCTTATGATGGCGACCTATCAGCAGTTTGTTACATTCATATCTGATTTTTGGCCTGCACTAACAAATGAGATTGACAACAATAACATTAAACTATGCAGACACCTGAAACTACAGAATAAAAACTACAAACTATACATGAAAAATGTTGAATCCAATGAACAGTCCTGTCTCCTTTTCTCTTCACTACACTATAAATATAACACCAGGTCATGTCACTTACAGAGGTTCTTAGATGATTCCGCACTAATGCTGTGTATTGATAAAGGGGATCATGAGTTAGGAGTATGATCTTGTGTCTTGATGCAAAGATAATCGTCTGTAAATTAACATGAGCAAAACCAAGGAACTTGACTCCCACCACATCGAACAGCCTGTATATCCAGTCACTATTCAGGGAGGAGATGTAAAGGTGCTGCACTGCTACAATTACTTGGGGTTCCACATCAAGGGCATGTTGCAATGGTCTCATAACACAGAGGAACTATACAAGAAAGGGCAGAACAGGCTCTTTTTCTTAGGAAATTGCATTCCATTGATGTAAGTAGTGCTATCCTTTGTGTGTTCTACAACTCTGTGATGGCGAGTGTGGTTTTGTATGCTGTGGTGTGCTGGGCTGTTAACAGCACTTCAAGAGATGCCCACTGAATCAACAAGATAACTAAAATGACAGGCTTTGTTAAGGAATGCACTCTGGTCACCCTGGAGGTCATAGAAAAGTTGAGAATTGAAACAAAACTGAGTGCCTTTATGAACAATGCTGCACATTCTCTCTACAGTATAACATAAACTCCACTAACACTGAGGATTTTCAGCGAACAAATTATTCAGCAGAAGTGTGTCAAGAAATGCTACTGCGGCTCCTTCACGACAATAGCTATATACTGTTATAATGCCTCATTGTGATTATGACTGTTCTTTTTTATCTTTAGCCAGGTTAGTTTCCTTTCTTTTAAGTAATTCTTGCATTTGTTTGTTCCCCTTTTGGACAAATAAAGTGAGTGATATCTATCTATGTTGCATTATATAGTGCCTTTCATATCTATCTATCTATGTTGCATCATATAGTGTCTTTCATATCTATGTGTATCATATACTGCTTTTCATATCTATCTATCAAACATATAGAGTCTTTTCTATCTATCTATTTATTTAGGCACATAGCAAAATAAAAGAAAATGATAGGAGTATATTTTTCAGGTAAGAAGACAGAAGTTTTGAGGTTATTAAGTTATACTCACTAATCATGGCACTGGAGAGTGGCATGTTGATTGATGCATGTAAGTAAGAATCTTACTGCATTCTTAAATTTATAAATAAAATATTTTGTGGAAAATGTATTGCTTTATTCAGCAGGCTGTCTCTTTCTAAGTGATTAAAATTTTTGATGTAATTAAGTAAAAATTAAAGCCTCCTTTACTGTTAACTTTAGATTATAATGTACAAAACCTGGAACTCCTACTTCCTCCTGACTTTGCTTCCTGGCGTCTGTGGAAAACAGGCAGAAGTGAAATGGAAGTCAGGAACTTGATTTTACTTCATTCTCCAATGCTCTGGCTCCTCACAAGGAGCGTAAGTAAGGTCATAAATAAGCAGTTCACTACTTTTGCTAGTAGGTGAAGCAGACATTTAATTAGGTTCAGGTCTGTCTCCCATTTAGTGTGAGAAGAACTCGGTTTCCTGACACATGGACTCACTAAGGTGTGGAAAGTGCAATACATGTGCTTACCAACATTATCTCCAATGTGTCCCATTGTTTTTGGAGAAGGTCTGGTGGAGGATCTCTAATCCAAACATTTTGGAATGGAGAACTGGTGGCTGGGCATATCACGTTATTAACATAAATTCACAAATGAGTTTTTAGGACTTCCCAGCCTTCCTGCAGTGGAGTATTATCCCACTACACAAAGAGATGGGCAACAATTTACAGATATTTAGTGACATTGAGACATCAATGTAGTCAATCCTGGGAGCCAAGTTCTTGAGTGAAACAAAAGTGGAACCTACTCTATTACAGTGGCAGCATGAGACACCCAGTAGGGGGGTTGCTGTTCCGGATACATTTGTGCTTGTGTATGTCTGGCACATCTTACCACACTACATGCATAACCATTTCAATCTTCTGTCTTGAGCCATCCCCCAATGAACAGCACAACACACACAATCAAATGGTACCTGACTACCAGCTCTATATAACATAACTGGCATATAAGATGCCATCACTTAGTGATCAATCACTTAATGTGGGTAAGGCGCCTAGTCCTTATGGCCACTAGGTTAACTGCTTCTGGATCTGTCACATGACACTACGGATTTAACGTGACAGATTTTTGTCTCAAGGCCTGACAGAAAAAGAAAAGATCAGTTGTGTAACAGTGGCTTTACCTTGATTGACCTCACCATACTGTGACTAAGATCAGCTTTACTGACCCCCGAGGTTCAGCACAACAATTCATGCAAAGAGAAAGCTTTCTCGTTTCTAAAAACAATAATTCAGATTTAAATGATGCTTCCACCGTTTGGAGACTGGGTCACTTAAGTGCAGACAGGCAACACCTCAATAAGGCGGGTTATGTTTGTATGGGCATGTGGGATTAGTGGATGTTTAGGATCAAGAATGAAGCAGAACGGATACAAGCAAGCAACGTTTTCATTTGAGCCGAACGCAAATATATTAGCATGCATAATCCAAGCCAGGGGCACAATTGAATGCTAATCCTTTTTTTTCTCTTTCAAATGCAGTTAAAGCAATACTTAGATACTCTGTTGCAGTGAGAAGGGTGGGACACCGACTGATATAATGGAACCAGGGGAATTTTACAAAAAAAAAAAAAAAAGCCACCTACAATGGTGCAGAAATTCCTCAGGCACACAAAAGAGCTAAGCCTAATGTCTGGAAACCCGATCTATCCCACATCACACAATTACTAAAGGGCAGGGACATGCAGCATTCACACAAAAGAATGGGAGCCCCAGCCTAAAGCATCTCCTGTCCCCTGAAGAAGCTTGAGATTTATGGAGAGAACTTTGTAAGTTAAACACATTCTCATGTCTGATGTCTGTTTTTTGTTGTTGTATTTTTTTTTGGTTTGAATCAAAAATTTGGGGTTACAAAAAGAAAGAAAAATCAGCAGCATGTCCATAATCAGCACTTAAAAATGACAAACACCTCCTAAATGCCGGCAGTTTACAGCAGCAAAGACAATCAATGAAACAAGAGGTGGAGTGATCTACTGAACTAAGGAGATTTCCTATAAATAAAACTTTAATTAAACAGACATTACTGTCAAGAGCATTGTGTTGCAGTGAAATTTATTACACCGCTTTGTAATATTGTGACTGCTTTATTAAGCACTTTCAGTAGTGACCTACCGAAAATGTCCATCCATCCACTTTTCAGAATCAGTTCCCGTATTTATCAAACCGTCTCAGAATTGCTCCTAGGAATTGCACTAAAAGGAGGATAAGAATTTGTCTTAATCCATCCATCCATTTTCCAACCCGCTGAATCCGAACACAGGGTCACGGGGGTCTGCTGGAGCCAATCCTAGCCAACACAGGGCACAAGGCAGGAACCAATCCTGGGCAGGGTGCCAACCCACTTCAGGACACACACAAACACACCCACACACCAAGCACACACTAGAGCCAATTTAGAATCGCCAATCCACCTAACCTGCATGTCTTTGGACTGTGGGAGGAAACCGGAGCGCCCGGAGGAAACCCACGCAGACACGGGGAGAACATGCAAACTCCACGCAGGGAGGACCCGGGAAGCGAACCCAGGTCCCCAGATCTCCCAACTGCGAGGCAGCAGCGCTACCCACTGCGCCACCGTGCTGCCCTTGTCTTAATCCAGAGTAGGATATGAGATGTAGTTATGAGGCATCCTACAAGAACTCCCAGCGAGGAGTAGGAGTTCAAATTTGAGAATGAACGACATTACGATTTTATGGTACCCTGAGCCATAAAATGGCACTCTTGATAATGTTTTGTATTCGTCTCATACTGATGCTAAGGTTTCAGCACAAAGATGATAATAATAATAGTAGTAATAATAATACTAGTATCAGTAGAAGATGAAAAAGAATATAATTAGGTAGGATATTGCACTAAGCTGCAAGTAATTATTGTCACTTTGCAACATCAAGAATAATATTGTAATGAGCACCAAGATGGAAAGATTGTGACGCACACACTGAACGAGAGTAAAGCCCGATAACAGGCATGATCATGTAACAATGAATGACCCACAGCCATTCTTTCAGAAGAATCACCTTCTTACTGTTAATGGCCATGAGAAACACCTTGTAAAATAACAGTAACTGAAACTAACCACTGCTATTCTAGAGCCGTTTCTGAAGTCAAGTTCACTCTTCAAGAGTTCCCGATTTGACTTCCAGAGTCATGTGTCGTACATCTCTCCATGATCCCCCCTTATCATCTGTGAGGCTCCATAACCCACAGCTCCAGGAGTTCTCTTGCCTGCCCTCTCGAACCTTCATGGGCTTGTAAAATGTAGCATGAATGTTCCAGAGGTTAGAGCTCATCATACCTTTGTGACATTTCTGCCAAATTTCCCCCTGGGGACAAATAAAGTTCTATCTATCTATCTATCCAGCCCCACCTTCAAGGTAATATGCTGGCTACTACAGAGCAGTTTGCATCCATGACCACCCATGTGGTTATCCTGTGATACCGCTTGTGAGTCACATATGGGTGCTCATCCACACTTGGCGGAGTGATGGACATGTGCATGTCGAGTTGCAAGAATGCAGCTTGCTTTAACCTCTCCTCACATGGAGAGGTGGGGAAATGTTTAAATCTGTATATTACCTCAATTTAGTTCACTTTGCAGAGATCTGCTTTCCCCGATTAATGAAAAAAGCCAAAATTAAATCCACTGTGATTCAAGATTGCACTGTATGTGAAAATGTTCAAGCGGATGAATATTTTTTATAAGCAATGTATGTATTAAATTACACAGCTTATTTTATGCTATAGATTTGCAGGGGTGCAAGACATATGCTGGCACCAATGAATGCAAGGCAAGACTTAACACATGGAAAAGTTAGATATGAATGCACAATGGGTGGTCTGAAAATTGAAAGTACCCTTTATGATAAGGGCCTAGGAGATGCAGTGGGCTCATTATAATCAACACCCAGACACTGTACAAAAGCCATTAAGAAACCTAACAGTATATTAGGTTCTATAGCGCCATGTGTAAAGTACAAGTCAAGTGAGATTGTGGTTAACCTTCATAACGCACTGGTGAGGACTCATCTGGAGTACTGCGTGCAGTACTATAAAAAAGACAAAGCAACACTAGAGAAAGTCCAGAGGACAGCGACTAGGCTGATGCCAGGACTGGAGGGAAGGAGTTTTGGAGACACATTAAAACAGTTGAACCTTTTCAGTTCCAGCAAACAGAAATTAAGAGGTGACATGATTATTAAAAGTAAAAAGGGAATTACTACAGAGAAGGCCAGATGTTACTTTAAAATGAGTTGAACAAGAACATGGAGATACAGTTAGAGACTTGTTAAGGATGTACTTTGAACAAATGTTAGAAAGTTTTTCTTCACACAAAGAACAATAGACACATGGAATAAATTACTAAGTGGCATAGTAGCGAGTAGGACCTTAGGGACCTTTAAATCTTGAATGGATGTCATTTTGGAAAAATTAAATGGATGGGATTGGTGAGGGGCGGCACGGTGGCGCGGGTGGGTAGCGCTGCTGCCTCGCAGTTGGGAGATCTGGGGACCTGGGTTCGCTTCCCGGGTCCTCCCTGCGTGGAGTTTGCATGTTCTCCCCGTGTCTGCGTGGGTTTCCTCCGGGCGCTCCGGTTTCCTCCCACAGTCCAAAGACATGCAGGCTAGGTGGATTGGCGATTCTAAATTGGCCCTAGTGTGTGCTTGGTGTGTGGGTGTGTTTGTGTGTGTCCTGCGGTGGGTTGGCACCCGGCCCAGGATTGGTTCCCTGCCTTGGGCCCTGTGTTGGCTGGGATTGACTCCAGCGGACCCCCGTGACCCTGTGTTCGGATTCAGCGGGTTGGAAAATGGATGGATGGATGGATGGATTGGTGAGCTTTGTTGGTCTGAATGGCCTGTTCTCATCAACATTTATCTAATGTTCCTAGTGCACTGCAAAATAGGACATCAGAAGATACAAGGATGAATTGGCTTTTCAACATCCCTATGGAATTAAAAAACAATGGATGATTGAAGGTGCCCAAATCATGAAAAACTAAAATCTCTGTTTCAAATAGCAGAAATTCAAGCATTATCCACATAAATCCACTGCAGTGACAGGAGGCTGCAGACAAAACAGTATTGACTGAAATTTCTGCCTTGTACCATAAGTGTGCCACTTTCCCAGGCTTGGAAGCATTTTGTGATGAGTCATAGAGGGGGGGGCTTCTAATAATCACATGTGTTTCCTTTAATTACTCCTGTTCCTATCACAGTCCCAGGTGACTTATATTTGGACTGGTGCTGGAATTTTACTGAGCTCGTCCGTTAACAAATTCATATCCCATCTAGGGTTGGTTATTGCAGGGTTTTTCTAGTTTCCTCAATGATTTTTCTAAAAATTCTGAGAAATAAAATAAATAGATAGGAGAACTCCAGTGTATGTGCCAATGTCTATTACGGGGTGGCCATCTCCCACCCTGGAGAGTCACAGCGGCTGCAGGTTTTTGTTCCAACCTAGTTGCTTAATTAGAAGCTTATCCTCACCAATAATAGATCTTATTTAAATTTTGTGACTTATTAGTGTTTTAACTCTACCATGTTGAAACATTCTTAAATCACAGATTTTTTTTCCTTTCTAATGATACATGTATCATCCAAGTGATTTGAATCTTAAAACGAATGAGTGATTTTCAGTTCTTCACTTTCTCTTCAGTTTCCATCTGAGTACTTAATTAAACTAAACAGTGAATGAGGAATACACATGGGTGGGAATGGAGACAAGCTAGATGTAGAAGTGCTTGTTTCTTTGTCATTTGCATCTTACTGCTAATAAGTAGCAGTTAAAACAATGAATACAGTGGTTTAAGACTAAAATAAGCAATTAAGGGTTCAAAATCTTAACAAGTGAGACAACTAAAATGAAGCAGAAAAATATCACTTGAGCAATAAGTGCTTCATCAGCAATGAATGATTTCTCATGAAGCAATTGGGTTGGAACAAAAACCTGAAGCCACTGTGGCCCTCCAGAACCAACGTTGCTCAACCCTGATTTAAAGGGTCTGAGTCTTAAACAGCAAATAAATTAAATGAAGTTACTTAGTGGCAAAAACTTGTCACTAATTAAGAAAATGGTTAGAATGACAAACTGTAGCCACTGTGGCTCTCTAGGATCAGAGTTGGCCTCCGCTGGTCCAGTACAGTGTGGCCTGTTTAAAGAATTCTTAATTCTAATTAAAACTATGGCAAATGAAGACTGATCATTTGTAAGATGCCATCTGAAGTACAGAATGTACTGTATATAAATGAATAGACGTAAAATCATTTAACTTATTGAATATTGTGAAGAAAACAGTTTTCTTTTACAACTTCAGCAGACTTCCTGTGATAAATCTTTTGAATGTTAAGCTAAAAGACTTTTGGCTGGTTTCACAGGGAAATCTGGTGCAGTCTGATCTGTAGTGAAGAGGAGTTGACCTTTACAAAAATAGTCTGCTATATGAACAAGCCATTGTGTGAAGACCCCCAGTCTGTCCAAGTGATTAACTCTCTGCATAGATAAAGTATGTCTCTCTGGGAGAGTTAACTGGTACAGCATTGTAGAGGAAAAAAATATTTCTAGGGATGGTTATGGAAATAAGTTTCCTTGTCTCATTGTTTGTTATCCATCATTTTTTAAGAAGCCTGTGTTCTTTCTGGTCAGCCCTAAACTGAATACACAAATTGGAAAGTTGGTAGGTGGATGGCTAGATGGATGATTGGCTTGTTAGGGCTCTTTTACTATTATGTCTGATGATTCTAAAACTTCAGATTTTCCTGTTCTGAGAACTTCTTGAATGTGAGAGTGAAGAGTTAGGTTTTCAGCTACACTTTAAATATTATTACTCATGGAGCTTTGCAAACAGACTTCAACAAAAATCAACCCTAGAAGACACAAATAGAACCACACACTCCATCACACCAGGGACTGCAAAGAGCAGCACAGCTAACTGTCACGACCCTCAGTTAGATTCATGGATGAATTACTGAACAGAATCCCACAAACACACCCGAAAGAAAGCATGGGAAACATACCAAGGGAAATATTAGCTGGCACCTAAGCTTTGAGTAGTACAATTTATACCCCCTTTTAAATGCTATTAGCTGGAATTGTGTGCCACAGCAAAGCCTTTGGTGAAGGTTGCTTCAGTCCCTGGTTTAGCCATTATACTGCAATGGTGCTTTAAGTCACTAAGGTGCTCCCTTCGATAATGGTCTGTCATGGGCTGGTGCTGATAAATGACTGGTCATCACTATGAAGAAAATGATAAAATACTGACATTCAATTCACCATGGAGAAAAAGCACAGAGCATCAAATTAAAAAAAAAAAGAAATCCTCCCAGTGGACAATAGCAGCAGTAGCCACCGCTATTGATTGTTTTTTTTCGTAATTTACACTTTCTGAGCAAAATCAATTCATTTATACAAAACACATGGGCTGATAAGTGAAAACTATTGACCAAAGCAGCATCATAATACTTTAACCTTCTCCACTGTCAAGGCTGCATGGTAACCAGAAAACTATCAATGCCAAGAAGGGAGAAAAGGGTTTGGAGGTTAATATGGTTGGATGCCAATAAAAATCATTTCCTGGTCAGCCAACTAGAAATATGCTTTATTACATGACCAATACAAAAGCAAAAAAAAATGCACACATTTTAAATTTACTCACACGTAAAATTTACTAAATCAATATTTGAATCCAAAGCAACTATCAAGTCACAAGCACATAAGTATTCTGATTTACTATAACTGAGGCAGTGACAACTTCAATGACTTGCCCATGGACACAGAATGGGTTAATGGTGGGGGCTGAACCAGTGACCTTTTGGTTTAGTCTTAAAACAATGGCCAATTAGATCACACTAATATTATTTATATAACTGACAGCCTCCACCACCACTGAGCAAGTTTAGACAAAGGATGGATGACAAATTATCCAAAGCAGAACACAGCTGTTACCAGTAGAACAAAGAAAGCACCTTCTTTTTCTAGTAGCATTTTTTTTTAACTAGAGTAAACAATAATACAGGATGGCCCTTGTGATTCATGGTTTTCCGGTTCATGACTCCGCCTATTTGCAGGTTTGTCTTCAATAATTAAATGGAAATTATTTTGCCAGTTTTGCAATCTATTGCTGAAAACTGCAGACAACACTGTAGCAGCGCTACTAAAATGGACTACAAATCCCAGCAATCCAGGGAAGACTGCATCATTCGCCAGCTTTGGCAGTTGCGTCATGGGGTACAGGGTAAAACAAGATGACAGCACTAGCTTTAAATGTGAGTCATAAGAAGACAGCAGGATTGCATTCAGTGGTGTTTTTTTTTTTGTTTCAATGCTTCATTGCACAACTAGAGTGCAATTACAACCATCAGATTACAGTTTTCTCTACATTTATGTTCTTTACCTGTGCCTTGTTCGTGTGATATTATCTGGGTTGGAAAACATCTTCATCCGAGAAGTGTTCCCAACTTCTACAAATCTTCACTTACACTGGTTTCACGGTAGGACAAAACTTTAAGTAACTTCAGGAGGCTGTTCACAAGTAATTTCATTTCATAACTACACCACCATGATCTGCATTTTGTGAAACTGGAATGTGTTGTATTTAGTGTTTGTGCTTAGTGTTTTGATGGATTTCTTTTGCATCTGTAACACTGGCCACCTAGAAACAGTATTTGTTGGGCGCTATTACAGTGTGTTATGGCACTGCTTAGAACACTTACAATGGTCAGTGGGAGGCTACAGTACCATTTTGATCTCAAAGACAAAGATGGCCTACACTCTGCAGTTCGATTGAAACAGAAATGAAATTGGTCACATTCCTGCTGTTGTAAAATCAAGATGTTAATATTTCACTATAACTAGTGCTGAATTTAATCATAAATCAAGCAGCTGTTGTTCATAGTGTTGTGGCTTAATGTGCCTTGTGCGATTTATTTTTTTCCGTTAATCCTATGCCCAAGTTAGTGATGATGAACATGATGATTACCGTTACTGACAAATGGTGAATTTAAACCCATGTTCAGAATGGAGAATAAAAATGAAAGATTCACATAAGAAAAGTAAGACTTGTTTTTTGAGACAGAAGGGACCATGTAGAGATACAGGAAAAATAATTGTCTCAACACTCCCACAGTGCATTAAGCCGGTCTGAAAATTAGACCCAAAATGATTTTTTCACATTTGAGAGGTCTGCTGGTCAAACCCTGATGCAGTTTCTTGTTAGTTTATAACCTTTTGAAAAGCCCTGTGTAGGTATCTAAATATTGAACAATATTTAGCAGGCTGTATCAGTTAGAAGTATGCTTTCTGAAGCCTAAACACGACAAATACAAAGACACAAAATATTTTGTTTTTCCATTTTTGAAGGTCTACTCTTACCAAGTGGTGTCACCTGGAACAAATACTTTGTTCCATACTATACCTATAAAGGTACCAGTATGCAAAATTTGAGCCTGCTAGGTGGTTTAGTTCTTGAGATATGGTCTTGAGAAATCAATGAAAACATACTGTAAAGCCATGTCAAATTTGACACCCCTCTACCCTCACAAAATTGGCTGTATCTTGGAAAGTATTGATCTTACATCAAAATAATTTCACAGGGTGTCTCCTGTAATAACATGGGTACAACCTCTATTTTTTCAGAATTTTTTGAGATTGAAGTGCGCAGGATTTCTGGAAAATCAGTTATTATAACATGGAATGACCCATTTATTGTGAATATTGGATATTCTCATCCCTGGATTTATTTGTTTTTGCTGTTGATTTGTGATCTTTGCCTTGCATATTGAGACTTGCCCACTTTTTGTGCCATGCCATCTTTGTTATTTCCTAATAAATCATTGCATTTATAAGGATTACATTGTGGCTTTGTCCTTCCTAGTCAGAGGCTTCGACAGTCCCTCTTCCTAGAAGGGCATTTTTGTGCATTTTGGTATATTACAGGAAAATTAAAGGATTATTATAAACTTTACAAGGCAGGGCAACTTTAAGACCTCTGCAGGCCAAAGCCCACCATTGAGATTTGGGGTTAGGCTGCTTAAGGTAGTCTTTGTTTGTATATAATTTGCAGGCCTACACCCTTTTTGCTATTAGAGTACACTCTAATTACATGAGTCAGGCGATCAAGCATTCACAGTGTTCTGGGGGAACATTGCCATCTCTCTCACAGGGTGTCACTCTCTTTTTCCAGTACCATTATCTGAATTATCTTAGCGGCATCCAACTTAGTTACAGGGCTCACCGGTATCGTTTTTTGTGTGCAAAGACATGTCAAATTACCTCACTTTGGCCTTGTTGGACCCTTTCTCCTTCTTCTGCAAACCAGACAAACCATCATACTATAATTTTACAGTTGTACAATTGACAGCAAGTCACTTTGAGCTGCATGGTGAGTCACTAATGGGATCTAAATTGGCAGTTTATATGGAGTAACACACACAGTCTAACATCTTAAGCATTAGCCCACATCGGTGGTCCTCTAATTGAATGCAGCAAAGACTGGACCAGAAGTTGCCAAGAACAAGAGACCAAAGACCTCCAGTGCAGTTTGTTGGCTGCATTATGCAGATATATCCCACTAACTGGCACAGATAGTATAAGCTAAGGCGACCACTGTCTGAAACATAGAGGGTTTCAAGAATGTCCAAGAACTAAAAATTGCAATACAGTTTAACCCCACACTTTTTTTAGCAGAAAGAACGAATGTCTTTAAAACCTCATAAAAGGAAATCTGAGTATTTTGAAAAGAAAAAAAAAATCTGTTCACAAACCCAAGAATGAGATAGAAATAAAATGCTGGCCATGCCAACTGTAAAACAGCAGCACTCGGTAAATACACTGTGACTGGCCAGGAGATGATTCCTACCAGTTTTATTAGATATGAACTCTCTGTATGATTTTCCATGTAAAGTGTATGACTTGCTCCCTCATAGGGTGCAGTTTATCCTCTCTCCCCCTCTTGCGCAATGCTAGTGTGGGGCATTTCAAAGGCATCCTATCATTTTGCAGGCACATGGTTAAACGAGGCAGTGATGCAAGCACCTGATCTGATTAGTGTCACGCGTCGCCAGATTTAGCTCAGCGCTGTACCAAATTGGAACTCTGACATGAATGTGTTGGCTGATCACTGATTAGCAAGAGTCAGCATCTGAGCGGCTAATTTCTACACTAATCCTGTTAAGGAGGGGACAGGAATACGGTGGATTTCTCTTAAAAAAAAAAAAAAACAAAAAAACAGCAGCAGCCTCTCTGAAAGGTAGGCATCAACTCCAAGAGCTTGCGTGCACCGGGCACTGGTCAGCAATCTGTACCCTGTCACTTTCATTGTGGCGATATGGCAGACAATCCTCATAGTAAAAACAATAACATAAATAAAGAAATAAATTAAAATGGGGGACATGTGATGAGAAAGGATGAGCAGCCTGCTCACTGGATTGAACTACAGAACTGTCACTTCAAAAAGGCTGACAGTTTTCCTAATTTATCTAATTAGATTTAACAACTAGCATTCAGAGTGTCTACTCTTACACTTGGCTGAAGATGTGCCATTGGAACCGACTCCACTGAACTTCATACTTCAGTTTCTTTCTAGGACATTTGGCACATTGAAGAATAAAACATGAAAGAAAACATGCTGTTATTAAAATTACACCTACTTTGCTAATTAAAATGCTTTCTGCTACAAAGTGAAAAATGACAGATACTGACAAATACAGATTCATCCCATATCAAAACCACATGGTCCAGTTTAAGGATGTAGGGGTTGAAGCTAATCTTAGCAACACCAGGCTGAGAGTAGCAACCAACATTGGATAAAACGGTAGTCCCATTTATAGTTTGTGCATCCATGTAGCTGTGAGTGTCTTCGTGACGTGAAACTTGTCAGCTGGAATGTCACAAGGATGTGTGCATCTGCGACTATGTGCCTCCAGACCAGGGGTCTCCAACTCCAGTCCGGGAGAGCTACTGTGGCTGCAAGTTTTCATTCTAACTCTTTTCTTAATTAGTAACCAGTTTTTTGCTGCTAATTAACTATTTCCCTTTATTTTAATTGACTTTTCCTGAGACCCTGACTGCTGAATTGATTCTTTTTTCCTTAAATGGCACCTAAACATAAATTTGATGTGAAGTGAGCCAACAGATGACCAACTAAGTTGGGGCCTCCAACCAACTTCACTTCATTCAGTTTCTTAACTTGAAGCCAACTCTCATTGCTAATTAAACTCGTTATTTAATTCCATGGCGCTCATTCTGCCATGGCAGACATTTCCAAAACTGTTGATTTTCTTTTTTAAGAACGCTGTCAAAATGTTTTGTGGACCTGAACAGATCAACATTACTGAGGCCTTCACCTTTCTTTATTTTCAGTTATTGTGTGATGGATGCAGGTTGTTGTTTATGTGTTGGTTCATTTTGTGTCTTAATATTGTTTGGTTGCTAATTAAGGAAAAAATAAATAATTAAGGGGTCTGAGTCTTAAGTTGTGCATCAATTAAAATTAAGGCAAAGAGTTAATTAGCAGCAAAATCTGGTCACTAATTAAGAAAAGGGTTAGAATGAAAACCTGCAGCCACAGTAGCTCTCCAGGACTGGAGTTGAAGAACCCTGCTCCAGACTGTCCTGTCTGCATGGCCCAATGAGGAGCTTCTACGAAGATGCAAGATATGAAACCTCGGTACAATTATCGCACACACAGTCGCCTACATATAGCTGGACATGTGATCCACATGGAAGATAATCATATTCCCAAGAAGATGGTTCTATGTGCATCAACAGTATTCATATACAGTAATACATTTTTATTGCAGCACTACAGAAAATGGCCCATATTACACTGAAATACACCCCACAGAGATTTACATTGCCCAAAAACAAACTCCATTACCTTTAACTTTCCATTCATTGCACAAATGTATTCCATAAGCTACCATAAGAATGCTTCTTCTGTATTAAAAGATTCCAAAACTCTGACCCCACACTGGTTACACTTCTGTTGTTATTAAGGTAGTACTGCAAGATACAGATTCAGAGTGAAGGTTGAATAACTGTGTATGCCCTCAAGTGGTATGGGAAATGAATAATGAGATGACTTGATCTCCTGACACAATTCATTAACACCTACACCATGAAACTGCACACTCACAATGTAAATTGAGGCACACTGTGATATGTTGTACTGTTTGTTTATTTCCCCTGCATTTATTTTAAGTATGTGTGTATACACAGAATTCATACACAGTGTGTATATATGTTTACAGCAGATGCAGAAAGATTGATTTACCCATCAGTCTAAACTCAATACCCCAGAACGATTCCAAAAAGGTTTACCAAATTTCTTAAAAATCAAAAACCATTCACGTAAGTTATCAGATCCTTTGCTGTGAAACTCCAAATTGTGCTCAGGTGCATTCTGGCCCCTTTAATTATCCTTCAGATGATTCTAGGAATTGACCAGAGTCCATCTGTAGCAAACTGAATTGATTGGAAATCATTTAGAAACGCACACACCCGTGTATAGAAGGTCCCACAATTTACACTGCATGTCAGGAAAAAAAAAACAAGCCATAAAGTCCAAAAACCTCTCTGTAGACCTTTGCAATCAAGTTGTGGGGAGGCATAGATCAGGGCAAGGGGATAAAACCATTTCTGAAGCTTTAAGTAGTCCCCAAGAGCACAGTGGTCTCAGTGGTCTCTTCCTAGACTTGGTCATCTAACCAAACAAGAAGGACCTTGGTCAGAGAGGTAATCAAGAACCAAATGGTCATTCTAACAAAGCTTCAGAAGTCTTCTGCTAAAATTGGAGAACCTGTCGGAAGGACAATCATCTCATCTCTATCGCAGCTTAGCTAGACAGAAGCCACTCTTGAGGGAAGTTTGCCAAATGGACTCAGAGCATTAAGGAAAAAGGACTCTGGTCTGATTAGGCAAAAATTGAATTCTTTGGGCAGATCTCCCAGCACTATGTCTGGCAAAGTCCAGGCACTGCTCATCACCTGCTTAATATAATCCCTACAGTGAAGTGTGGTGGTGGGCAGCATCATTCTATGGTTGTGCTCCTCAGAATTGAAGGAAGGATGCTTGCAGCCATGTATAGAGAGGTTCTTGGAGAAAACCTACTCCAGAGCGTACACACCTCAGATTTTCGTGATGGTTCACCTTACAACATGACAGTTACCCAAAGCATACAGCAAAGACAATGCTGGAGTGGCTTTAGGATAAATGTCTCTGTTCTTGAGTGCTATAGTCAAATCCCAGACTTAAAGACCTGAAGATGGCAATTTACAGACTCTCCCCATTCAGTCTTAACAAAGCATGAGAGACTCTGCCAGGAACAATGGGATAAACTGCCCAAATGCAGGTGTGCAAAGCTTGTAGAGACACCCCAAAACAGAAGACTCAAAGTTGTAATTACTGCCAAAGGGTAAATTACTGAATTAAGAGTCTGAATAATTACATAAATGAGAGATTTCAGTTTTGATTTTTAATACATTTGCAAGCTTTTCCAAAAACATTTTTTCATTTTCTCATTATGAGTTATTGAGTCTAGATTGAGAAAAAATGGAAAATGCATGTTTGAAATTAAATCTACAACACAATAAAGTAAGTGTTCAGAAGTGAAGGTGCCTGAATAATAATCCACTGTGAATGTATTCATACACTGTATATGTGTTAGTGTGTGTATGTGTCACTCATGACAGCCTTGGTAGTAAGTCACTTGTGCTGGTCAAGGAAAACTGGGTTTGGGGTTGAGGGTTTAATACAGCCACTAACCATGGATCTATTCCAATTTAAAACAGAGAAGAGAAGCCACAGGAAGATGTCAGACATCACGTTTGCCCAAAAACAGTCAAGTCAATTCTATCCCAGTCTGAAACTTAACCAGAAGCCCCACTGGAAGTCCACTGTTCATTTTGGATCCAGGAAGAACGAACATCCTGACCCTTGGAAGCATATCACCAGTCAGTGCCCCCAAATTTTTTTTGACTTTGTATGTTATATTTGACTAATTCTCTCCTGCTATCATATATTATGTATAGCTATATATGTTATATATAATATATATATAATATATATGTAATATACAGTTAGGTCCATAAATATTTGGACAGAGACAACTTTTTTCTAATTTTGGTTCTGTACATTACCACAATGAATTTTACAGATGCAGTTGAAGTACACACTTTCAGCTTTAATTCAGTGGGGTGAACAAAATGATTGCATAAAAATGTGAAGCAACTAAAGCATTTTTTGAACACAATTCCTTCATTTCAGGGCTCAAATGTAATTTAACAAATTAAATAACTGGAAATAAAATGTTCATTTTTAATACTTGGTTGAAAACCCTTTGGCAATGACAGCCTGAAGTCTTGAACTCCTGGACATCACCAGATGTTGGGTTTCCTCCTTTTTAATGCTCTGCCAGGCCTTCACATCAGAGGCTTTCAGTTGCTGTTTGTTTGTGGGTCTTTCTGTCTGAAGTTTAGTCTTCAACAAGTGACATGCCTGCTCAATTGGGTTAAGATCAGGTGAATGACTTGGCCATTGAAGAATTTTCCACTTCTTTGCTTTAAAAAACTCCTGGGTTGCTTTGGCTGTATGTTTTGGGTCATTGTCCATCTGTATCATGAATCAATTTGACTGCATTTAGCTGGATTTGAGCAGACAGTATGTCTCTGAACACCTCAGAATTCATTCGGCTGCTTCTGTCCTGTGTGACATCATCAATAAACACTAGTGAATTTGTGAATTTCCCATTGGGATTAATAAAGTATCTATCTATCTATCTATCTATCTATCTATCTATCTATCTATCTATCTATCTATCTATCTATCGTCCCAGTGCCACTGGCAGCCATGCATGCCCAAGCCATCACACTTCCTCCACCGTGTTTTACAGATGATGTGGTATGTTTTGGATAATGAGCTGTTCCACGCCTTCTCCATACTTTTTTCTTGCCGTCATTCTGGTTGATCTTGGTTTCATCTGTCCAAAGAATGTTTTTTCCAGAACTGCGCTGGCTTTTTTAGATGTTCTTTAGCAAGTCCAATCTAGCCTTTCTATTCTTGAGGCTTATCAGTGGCTTGCACCTTGTAGTGCACCCTCTGTATTTACTTTCATGCAGTCTTCTCTTTATGGTAGACTTGGATATCGATATGCCTACCCCCTGGAGAGTGCTGTTCACTTGGTTGGCTGTTGTGAAGGGGTTTCTCTTCACCATGGAAATGATTCTGCGATCATCCACCACTGTTGTCTTCCATGGATGTCCAGGTCTTTTTGTGTTGCTGAGTTCACCAGTGCTTGCTTTCTTTCTCAGGATGTACCAAACTGTAGATTTTGCCACTCATAATATTGTAGCAATTTCTCGGATGGGTTTTTTTCTGTTTTCGCAGCTTAAGGATGGCTTCTTTCACCTGCATGGAGAGCTCCTTTGACCGCATGTTGTTCGTTCACAGCAAAATCTTCCACATACAAGAACCACACCTCAAATCAACTCCAGGCCTTTTATCTGCTTAATTGATAATGACATAACGACGGACTTGCCCACACCTGCCCATGAAATAGCCTTTGAGTAAATTGTCCAATTACTTTTGAGCCCCTGAAATGAAGGGATTGTGTTAAACAAATGCTTTAGTTGTGTCACATTTTTATATAATCGTTTTGTTCACCCCACTGAATTAAAGCTGAAAGTCTGCACTTCAACTGCATCTGAGTTGTTTCATTTAAAATTCATTGTGGTAATGTACAGAACCCATCCATCCATCCATTTTCCAACCCGCTGAATCCGAACACAGGGTCACGGGGGTTTGCTGGAGCCAATCCCAGCCAACACAGGGCACAAAGCAGGGAACCAATCGCGGGCAGGGCGCCAACCCACCGCAGGACACACACACATACCCACACACCAAGCACACACTAGGGCCAATTTAGAATCGCCAATTGACCTAACCTGCATGTCTTTGGACTGTGGGAGGAAACTGGAGTACCCGGAGGAAACCCACGCAGACACGGGGAGAACATGCAAACTCCACGCAGGGAGGACCCAGGAAGCAAACCCGGGTCTCCGAACTGCAAGGCAGCAGCGCTACCACTGCGCCACTGTGCCGCCCTCTATAATATATATCTCAAACAAATTAAGGGAACACTTAAATCACAATTCAAATCAATGAACAAAATATTCAAGTAGAAAATCTATACCAAGTAATACTGTGCAATTTATTGAGAACATAATGATGTAACAACGATCACTGGAAACCAAAACCAGCAGCGCACTGGGGTTTGATTCAGAATTATACAGAAAATCAAAGTCAAAAATTGAAATCACAGGCTGATCCAACTTGTGTGAATTTCATCACGGCAACTCATAATATGACTCAGTAGTGTGTTTGGCCCCCACGTGCCTGTATGTACTCCCGATAATGTCTAGGCATGCTCCTGACGAGATGGCCGATGGCGTTGTGGGGAATCTCCTCCCAGACCTGGATCAGGGCATCAGTGATCTCCTGAACAGTCTGTGGTGCTACTTGGTTGCATTAGATACACATATACAGTACATAACGTCCCAGAGGTTCTCAAGTTAATTCAGGTCTGGGGAACATGCGGACCAGTCAATGGCATTAATACCGTCATCATCCAAGAACTGCCTACACATTCTGGCCACATGAGGCCAGGCATTGTTCTATACCAGGAGGAACCAGGAGGAACCCAGGGCCCACTGCACCAGTGTAAGGTCTAACAATAGCTCTGAAGATTTCATCCCAGTACCTAACAGCAGTCAGGATACTGTAGCCTAACACGTGGAGTTCTGTACGAATCTCTAAGTATATGCTTTCCCAGAACAATCACTGACCCATCGCCAAACTGGCCATGCTGGATGATGTTGCAGGCTGCATAATATTCATGACGATGTCACTAGACACTTTCACGTCTGACACATGTGATCAGTGTGAACCAGGGTGCCACTGGCAGAACTGCTAATTGTGGAATTCTCTGGTGAATGCCAATCGAGCTGCACAGTGATGGGCTGTGAGCACAGGTCCCACTAGAGGACATTGGGTCATTATTCCACCCTCTTGGTGTCTGTTTCAGACAGTTTGGTCAGAAACATGTACACCAGTAGCCAGCTGGAGGTCATTTTTTAGGGCTCTGTCATTGCTCTTCCTGTTCCTCTTCGCACAATGGAGCAAAAACCAGTCCTGCTGCTGGGTTGATGCCCTTCTACAGCTTTGTCCAGCTATCCTAGTGTAATGGCCCGTACTCCTGTTATCTCTTCCATGCTCTTGAGACTATGCTGTGAGACACAGCAAACCTTCTTGAGGCATCATGTGCCTTCCTGTAGGAGATGGACTACCTGTGCAACGTGACTCGGCTGCAGGTACCGTCTCATACTACCAGTAGTGACAAAGACATTGGCAAAACGAGAAACTAGAGAAGAATCAGTCAGGAAGGATAATGAGAGAGCAACTGTCTGTGGCCACCACCTGCACAACCATTCCCTTTTTGGAGGGTGCCTTGCTGTTGCCTCTCCAGTGCACGTTTTGTCACTTTCATTTGCACCAAAGCAGGTGAAGTTGATTCACAATCGCTTAGGCTCCCCAACTGGACAGACTGAGATCACTGAAGCTTCAACTGACTTGGTGTTAGACTGAGATGACTAAGTATTGTCTTAAATCTTTCAGCAGTGTATACTCACACACACCCATTACCAGTCAAAGGTTTGTATGCACCGGACCAAATGTTTTTCATAATCTTAAATACATTTTGATATTAACGCTAATGCTTAAATACTTTACATTATATCATAAGCACAAAACATTTTGAATCCCCTGCAATGACTATTTTTCATTTATAATTTAAATGAAATTTAAAGATGAAAAATATTGTACAGCAATCGTTATAACATCCTAATTTATATGTGCACTTTTTTAAAAGTTAATTTGTAGAATTTCTTCCTTTCTTAACATAGTTCAATCAGTTACTTGCGTTGTAGTAAGGTAGCATTATTGGGTACATGACTGTTATTTCCTATGGTTGTACTAGTCCATTATATGGCAAGAACAGGTCAACTAAACAAAAAGACATGATGGTCTATTATTACTTTAAGAAATGAAAGTCAGGTAATCTGGAAATTTTCAACAATTTTAAAAGTTTCTTCAAGTGTAACTACAAAAACTGTCACGCTCAATGATGAAAGCAGCGCTCATAATGATCACAATAGTAAAGGCCATCTTGCAGAGGATGAGCTTATACAATACACTCTGGCTGTGAACCTCCAGAGCTCCACACCATTGAGGAGGTTGTCGCTTTATATGTCATTACCTTATAGATAGATAGATAGATAGATAGATAGATAGATAGATAGATAGATAGATAGATAGATAGATAGATAGATAGATAGATAGATAGATAGATAGATAGATAGATAGATAGATAGATAGATAGATAGATAGATAGATAGATAGATAGATAGATAGATAGATAGATAGATAGATAGATAGATAGATAGATAGAGATTAGGATTGGGGGAGGATCATCTGACTCAAGTCAAGTAAACCAAGTGACAAAAACCTGCACTCTAACTGGCCGTCAAGCAGAGCTACTGAACCTACTGTGGAGGTCTGCAGCTGGACCCATTTTATTACAGTCACCAGTCTAGGAACTCACCAATTAGCTACACCTCAGATTACTAAACAAGTAAATGCTACACAGAGTTCAAGTAACAGACACATCTCAACATCAGTGTTTCAGAGGAGACTGTTAGAATCAGGCCTTCAGGGTATAACTGCTGCAAGGAGACAAATAAGAAGCTTTTTGGACTCAAAAAACATCTGCAGTTAAAAGGAGACAGTAAAAATCTGACATTTCTGGTTTCAGCTGTCATGTCATGTGTTCATGACACACAGAAAAGATGAGCAAATCACATCTCCATGTGTCGCTCCCACCATGAAGCACAGGGGAGGAAGTTTAATAGTGTGGGGGTGCTTTGCTGGAGACACTGTTGATGATTTAATTAGAATTGATGGCATGCTTAACCAGCATGGCTACCACAACATTTCTGCAGTGACACGCTATTCCATCTGGTTTGAGTTTAGTTGTCTGACTTAAACCCAACAGATTGGTTTGGAAGGAATTGAAGGAAAAACAGTGAACAAGTGCTCAGCCCCTGTGGGAACTGCTTCAAGACTGTTGGAAAAGTAACCCAAGTGGTTGGCTGAGAGAACGGCAAGAGGGTGCAAAGGTCTCGTCAAGGCAAAGGGTGACCACTCTGAAGAATCTAAAATATAACATTGTTAGGATTTGTTTAACATGTTGTATGTGTGAGTGTGTTTGTGTGTTTATGTGTGTACATGGTTTAATGTTTTCACTATTATTCAAAAATTTTAAAACGAGTTGTCAGTCAGACAGACAGTCAGACAGATGTACTTTATTTGTTCCCAAGGGGAAATTAGAACTTTACAGAGGCTCGAGAGAGAGAAAGAGAAATATAAATAATTAATGTATACAATATAAATAATAAAGCAAACAACCACCACCTAAGCACAAATAAGAACTTCTGCAGTCAATAACAGGGCTATAGGGGGCTGTAAGATGGTCAGACCTTTCCAGATGTTCGTTTGAAGGCATGAATGAAGCAGGTCCAGCTTGTTGTATCCGAAAAAGGAGCATGCCATTAGACTTTGAAAAAGCAACCTAGGTGTACATACATATAGACACACACACACACACACAAACATGCATACAGTACTGTATGTACAGAGAAAGTATTGTGACACGGTCAAATTCAACATAATTGATACATTTTCAACATCTCTGAATGCAGTTTGACCATTTTCTGAGTGACATCTGCATGTCAGGATGTGAGCCTGTAGACACTATAACTCAAAATCTAATAAAACTTGGCACAGTGATTGCCATTGTTAAATGACAGAAGCCTACTGATTTACAGCAAAATCTCTCTACAGCAGATTTTGCTCTAGAGATAATGATTGCATTTTAAGCACAGTTGGGGAAGAATATAAGAATATATATTTTTTAACAAGATATGACGAAGTGTTGACTTGAAATATTTTAAGAGAAAATCACAACAAAATGCAGGGAAAAGCATGCGACTTATTTTTATACTATACAGTAGTTGGAATTTTTTCCTTTCAATTCAGATCAATTTTTTCTTGTTAAGCTCACTTTCACTTAAGAGCACATGTTGTCTATATTCCAGAGACAGAAAATTCACTGCAAAAAAAAAATCAAGACCGTACATAGCCAGACACTAAAGCCGAAATACATTTATGATCTCAGCTGATTAAACTTAACTAAGAACAGACGCAAGCAACCAACCACAATTACTAAAAACCTAAGAATTTGAAAACCTTAAGAGAAAAATTATTATCCTGCAGAGATCTCCAGAAAGGCGTCATCTCACTGAAAGTCAAGGCACCTGTTCCAAAAAGCAACTCTGCATGTTATAAAAACTTCAAGCTGATTTTGAATGGCTTCAGCAAAAGGTGGCATGTTATTTATCTGTAACACTAAATTGAGTTTGACATACCAAGTGCCAAAACTTTAACTGTCCAAAATCATCTTAAACAACTGTATTATATTGTTTACTAGTCAAAGTACACAGCATTGCCCGGTATAAATAAAATGTATTTTGGAAATTCAACATGGCTAAACACAAAGATGAGACAAAAAAGACACAGACAAAAGATGTAATCCAGTGAGACAATGAAACTGCAACCCAGATTAGTTGAGAAGAAAATGCTGAACCTGTGGTCTTAGTTGAGATCCCATGTTGGGCAGTATAAAACTTTGTGCATGCTGATGATGGTGTATTCCCATCAGCCCTAGTATACTCCTGCTGCCTGATGAGAACTATCACACCTGCATCAGCACTCAGTTTTGGGTTGCCCTTTCCCATTGCAAACCCATCCCCGATACTCAAAATAGCCTATATTTTAAATTGGACCAACACACATGCAAAATTTTGTGAGAACTGGTTCAGCTAATTTTTGCAAGATTGATGAAGACAGACATATAAACAGTTTACAGTTTTATTTATGTAGATGAGCAATCTAGACAATGCAGTGCAGCTTGGTGACCAAGTGGGTAATGCTGCTGCCTCACGGCACTTGGACTTCACTTAGAATGCCATCTGGGATGCCCTCTGTGTACAGTCTGCTTTATTGTCTTAATGTATAAAAGGGATTCCTCCAAATAGTCCTGGGGGGAGTCCCCATGATGGTCCCCATCACGAAATTCGTGCCTCATTTAAAACAGCAATGCTTATTCTCACAAACTTTTGTATTTATATTATTATTTATAGTACGGAGGTGTCGTTCCGTGTTAGCCATTATGGATATAATGAGAAGTCAAGCAAAATGACACCTTTTATTGGCTAACTAAAAAGATTACAATATGAAAGCTTTCGAGGCAGCTTAGGCCCCTTCTTTAGGCAAGATGATACAGGTTTCATAGATTTCCAATAATTTCAATGGGAAGTCATAATGGTAAGCCAACACCACAAAATCCAGGCATTACTCTAAAACATCTAAGTAGCTGATCATGAAATTTTCATGTATATTACAGTAAACCCAACTAAACATACAGAGTTAAAGGAATTTCATTTGGAGAGGGAACAACCCAAGAAATGACAGTTAAGCTCAGCTTACATGCTGCGTCAGTGATTTATTTTTTCATCAAATTATCCACTTTATTAATGTGGTATTAAACACCGTCACACACGTGCGCTTAGGAGGCAGTCAACAAGCCCTGGGGTGAATGATAGAACACAAGATAAGGGGTTGATTTGGGGTACTGGAAGTGTCCATCTGTGATGATGTCGCATCTGGCTCCTCAGGACGATGGCACTTTCCGGTCCATCACTGATGATGCCACTTCCAGCTACTCAGGATGATGTCACTTTTTCCGATCCATCTGTGATGATGTCACTTCCAGTCCATCTGTGATGACGTCACTTCCAGTTTTCATCGTCATTTCCTCACAACTCATTCCCTTCAGCCATTTTGTATATAAACAATCATTCCATCTTTGTATTCTGTCAAATGTTTTGGGTTTTTCATCAAACAATGACCCATTTTTGCTGCTTTTCAACAGATATTGCACAAGGCAATTCCCCAACTCTTTTTGCAGTCTTCTGGTTTTCTGCGTGATTTATTCGTATTACAACATCTATACATGAAACAAAGCACAAAGAAGTGTCTTTCATGGTTCCTACCCAGTAAGAAGTTCCCACAATTACGGAATTCAATCATACACAAACAATAAATTCTTAGAGCAGACATATCGATAAAGAAGTAGTGTGCATGACAGTTGGAACACAAGTTTTCAAATACACATAAATCTTTGCTTTTTTTACCTTAGTCCATTATACAGAAAAAAATGGGAACTGCATGATGCTTATGCTAGTTATCAATCCATATAAATAAAATCATAAGCTGATTGTCAGTCTGTTTGTTTGCCAGTCAAACAAAAAATGGGCAAACCAATTTTAATGAAATTTTTCATGAGTGTTTGCCATTGGCCCAACTTAAAATATATACATACTAGGGGGCTCCGCCCCCTGCTCGCTTCGCTCGCCAACCCCTGGCGTTGGGGCATGACAAAGAGTGAGATGTATGAATTAGATATAGAATAGTGTGCAGGTTTGGATGATGCCTATATAAATACAAAATAGAGTGTTTGGCATAGAGTAATGTTTTATTGGAATATTTCTCTGTATACAACATCAGTAGTAAAGATGGTGTCTTGTCTTTGAATGAGTCTTCCTTGGCATGGATCATTTTTAATTTTAACTTTAATGTGAGATGAACGTCGAACACATGAGAAGGCAAAATAAAGTTGTGCATGTCCAAAAACGGGTTCAGAGAGGTAGATGCCAACCTTGTCCATGGTTTGTCCTTGTGATTTGTTGCTGGTCATGGCAAATGCAGGTTTAATGGGGAACTGTCGGTGTTTCAATGTAAAAGGTAATTCTAGGTCAGAACTCGTAAGGTCAATTCCAAGAATGAGAACAGTATTGTTAGCATGTGAATCTGAAAGAACTGTTGCTTGAATAACATCGTGTGTTATGGTGTTGACGACTAACCGTGTGCCATTGCATAAACCCTGTTTAGTGTTAAGGTTTCTTAATAGCATGATTATTGTTCCGTTTTTAAGGGTAAGGTTGTGTTGTGGTCATCCATCCGGGTTAATAGTGTTCAAATATTCTAATGGGAAATTCAGATGTTCATTGTCGTCATCAGAGTCAACTTTGTCAGAGCTTAGAAAGAGCCGTGTCTCTCCAGGAAGTAATGAAATGACCTGGTTAATAATGTGATTAACATTAATATTTTTTGGACATAATATAGTGCGTTGTGTTAACCACATATGCGAAAGCAGTATGGGCCATTGCCTTTTGGTGTCCTGTTATGTTCTCTGGTAGATGCAAAAGCAAATGAACTATTGTAGGATCTAATGTAGTTCATAAAGTTTTTACTTTCAGGCACATCCTTAGAAGCTTCTGTAGATATTCCGGATATGAATGTAAAGGAGGCAGTCTAATCTGCCCCTTTTGACAACAACGTGTAAATTCATTATTTGTATTGCCAGTTGTTTCTTCTGTGAAGTTAAGTGAATGACAATGATTGCAAATGACATTCATTAATCCCAATGAATTTTCCTCAATAGTGGACTCATTATTGAAAGCGTTGTCAGCCAACTGGCGTAAGAGTTTAGCAGACGTCTGGTGTTGATGTCTGCGACGGGCATGTTTTGCTTGTGGTGTTTGAGTGCCGCGTTGTTGCATGTCCATTATTTGTGACGCGCTATTTTTGAGTTTTAATTGATCCGCCTCCGCTTTGCGCAAAGTCCGTTTCACTCTACGTCGTGCATTGTTTGTATCGTGCCTTGTCCGTTTTTGTATGTCGGTCAGTTGAGCTTTCTGCTTTTTGAGTCCTGCTTGCTTGTTTTCTGTCCGGTCATATGCGCGTTGCTTTGCTCCCTTTTTTGTATGTCTGAGACGCAAGCTCTTTCTTTTGAAATCGTGCTTGTTTTGATGCAGCACTTTGAGACGCGCGCTGTATGCGTGTACGTTCAATGTGTCGGTTCATTTGGGCACGTCTCTGTAACGGGGTTACTTGAGCTTTGCGTTTTTTGATCCGAGACATTTTTTCTCACGTATTTTCCGAAGCGCATTGTATGCGCCGCCGTGTATTCTTTTTGTTTCATTCGTGTTCGTGTGTTTGGTTCCGTTATCCAATCCGAATAGTTTTGTACCCGTGACCGTGTATGCATGACTTGTTTGTTCCTCAGCGTGCGAAATATGGATAAGTATTAAGGAGGTTCGCACTCACTGTTAATATGGAGCCTTTTCTCCAGTTGAACGGTTAATAGTGCTTTATTTTAATGAGATCCACCTATGCTGCCTAGTGTGAAGATTTTGAGATGACGTATGTTTAATATGGACGTTTCCTTTACATATGTGGCTTTGGGTGTCACTTCTTATTGATTGGGGGGGGGGTGTGTGGGTGAGGATTGTTGTTGAGCGAGCGTCTTCTTTCGTTTTGTGTTCCAGGGGCTTGTTGAATCCCCCTCTTTCTGTGTGTCCCGTCCGTTGCTTGTAGGGTGTGTGGGGTGGTTTTGTGTTCTTTTTTTTGTGTTCCAGGGGCTTGTTAAATCCCCCTCTTGGTGTGTATCCCGTCCGCCCTTTCTTGCGCCTGCGCAGTACGTCTTTTTGCAGCTACGGCCCATGGCCGGATGTGCCTGCGTCCATCATCCGGTTTAGCATTCTCGGTTAGTAATATGGATTGGGAACAGGGGTTGTGATGGGAAAGGGACACCTGAAAAACTATCATGCAGCAGGAGTGCACTGGGGCTGATGAGAGGATATCGTCATCCCAGCCCAAGTGGGATCTCATTTATGATCATAGGTACAGCATACCTTGTTTTCTTCTCAACAAAGTTGGATAACAATTCCATCATCTTGTTGGATTACGTCTTTTGTTTAAGAGTATGTCTTTGTGTCTCGTTGTGGGTTGTGTTTAGCCATGTTGAATTTCCACAAGACAGTTTTTCCCTGTTTATTTGGGACAGCTGCCCTCAATATGGAAGGACGGTCTCTGCCAGACTACTAGATGCCAGTTCCCCAGGGTTGTGACAGTGCCAACGTTTCCAGCAAGGCACCATGGGAACTGGAGCACTTTGATTCAGTCCTGTTGGATTCCATGGGCACAGGCAGGGAGTTCTGTGGGGACTAACTAGCCCTACTTTGTCAGGCTCCAGCCTTACCCGAAAGTGCTTATAAAGGAAGAGTTTCCCACAATAAAAAACTCTTTGTGTTTTATACTTGTGTCTGAGCCTTTAGGTCATGTGTTTAGGGAGCTAGAGTGCCCCCTGGTGGCCACAATACCCAGGCAACACCAGGTTCTTCAGCTAGTAAATCAATAAACTCTGTCTAATAATAGGATCGTTTCAAAAGTGACATCTTTGCAGTTGCTTCCAGGCAGTTGATGTATTCTGAAATGCCCAGACTAAAACTTTAAAGCAAAACTGACATTCAGTTGATCAGTTTAGAGCTTATGAAGAGCATCAACCAAATGATTAGTCCGTAACTGTTGCCTTTGATGAACTAGAATGGAGGTCTTGGACAGATGTTGCCTTGGACCACTTGCGGTCAGAATAGACTTTGATTACCAATGATGCTACACTGGAAAGTGGGCAAAGACAATGGATTACTGGGTGGTAAAGGAATGAGAAAATGTTTTCTGACTGGATTCATTAGGACTTGTGTCCATCAAAAAAAAAAAAAGATTTCTGGGTATTTTAAATCCAATCATAAATTTATGATTAAAAGTGCATCAAAAATTACCTTCAATTTCCTATTAATTAGAATTCCAACATCAGCATTTAAATACTGCATACAGATGAGCTTATTTAACATGAGAGGATGAGTTTTGCACATAATTTATTCAGTACTCGTCTGCTCTTGTCTATCACGATAAATCTACATTAACAACTCTTGGAAAATGTTTTCTTCTTCCAGTGATTCATGCTGACCCTGTCACTTTAGCCAAAGGGAATAGCCATCATTTCCAGGCCACTTTGCATCAGTTTTCGTTGATGACTTAACAGAACTACAATTCCTAGCAAATACAGCAGACAGTCTGTGACCAGAGAAGCAAGAGCACATCCAAGAAAACAAATCCATCACCCACCTCAAGATGAACGACAAGGTTGTTAAGGCCAGCTGGTGTGGAATCAAATGTGCCACAATGAAGTGCATGACAATATAAAGTGAACATTAGATCTGGTGTTGGTACCTCATCAGTTGGGCTGGCTAGCAACAGTAATAGCACTGCATGATGGAACAAGGTGGCAAGTTTTACAAAGTCATGTCAATAAAACAACATGGCCGAAACTAGGGATTTTAATGATTAACTCTTTTGTTAACTTACTCTATATTAATGTTGTAAACTGAACAATCTCATTGATCATATATTCATTTAATTTTGCACTTAACTGCTTACTGGCATTAGCCCTAAATACATTTCTGCTTAATTTCCACCAGCACCCAAGTGATTCCCTATTGAAGCAAAACAATTTTGCCAGATCAACTTTATCAATGCTTTTAAGACTTTTGGAGGCCTGGATTACATCTACTGTACATACAGCCTTCTCTTCTCAAGACTAAAAAGGTCAACTTCCCTTACACTAGGGGTGAACAACGTTGGTCCTGGAGGGCCGCAGTGGATGCACGCTTTTGTTCCAACCTAATTTTTTCCCCAACAAGGGCTCTTTTTGGGAGTTTTTTCTTGTCTTCTTAGAGAGTCAAGGTTGGGGGGCTGTCAAAAGACAGGGCCTGTTAAAGCCCATTGTGGCACTCCTTGTGTAATTTTGCACTATACAAAAATAAATTGCATTATACATATTGTATTGTAATCTCTAAATAAGAAGTCAATTATTGGTCAATGAAAATTTTAATGCTTTATTTTAGTTGTCTCGCTTGTTAACATTTCCCACCCTTAATCTTCTTAGCATTAGACCCGAGTGTCACTCAGACTGTAAAAATAGTGCTAAAAGCATTAGACCAGAGTGTTACTTGGGCAACAGTATAGACGCATCTCACATAAGCATTAGACCAAGGATTACTTGGGCTGTAAAAGTGCTAACAGCGTTAGTGCCGAGAATTACTTATTTTTGTGTAAGCATCAGGCCCAAGCGTTATCCAGGCAATGGTATAGATACGTTTTCTCTTAGCCTCATAATGGAGTCTCGTAATAAAAGCCATTAATCAGCAGTGTTGACGAGGTGAATTTTTCTTCAGGCAGTGAAATTGAAATGGACAGGGAAACCGAAAGTGATTCTGATGAATCCAAAAGTGACGCTCATGTCACTCACACATGTGCGGTGTGCTGTTTATATTACTAATATTATAAGTCATCTTTATTATTTGCATCATTATACTTTCTAAACTTCTGACTTTGTATTTTTAGTGTTTTGTACATTTTACAGTAGAAAGATGAGATTTAATAACAATGTCATTTTTCAAGCCAAGAAATGTAATTACTTTTTACATGTTTTTTTGAGAAAAATGTAACATTAAGGAGGTTAATTGCTTATTTTAGACTTAAACAACTGCATTCATTGTTTTTAATGGGACCTTCTTACCATGATATCTGGGAGGCTGCTGGTTCAAATCCCATTTACTGCCAGAAGGGATTCTACACCATTGGGCCCTTAACCTGAAAATTGGTCCAGAGGAGTTGCACAATGGCTGACCCTGCACTCTGACCCTTAAAGGTCATGTGAAAAAACAATTTCCCCTCGGAGATGAACAAAAAAATAAAAATGACAAAGGAACCAGCAGTTCTCCATCTAACTTATCTCTGTTTATACCTGTGTGTATTCATCATATACGATCCATCCATCCATTATCCAACCCGCAATATCCTAAATATGAGGTCACGGGGGTCTGCTGGAGTGCAAGGCAGGAAACAAACCCTGGGCAGGGGGCGCGCACACACACACACATCCACACACCAAGCACACACTAGGGACAATTTAGAATCACCAGTCCACCTAACCTGCATGTCTTTGGACTGTGGGAGGAAACCGGAGCACCCGGAGGAAACCCACGCAGACACGGGGAGAACATGCAAACTCCACGAAGGAAGGACCCAGAAAGGAACCCAGGTCTCCTTACTGCAAGGCAGCAGCACTACTAATTTAATTTAATTTAATGACGTTGTGTAAAAATCTAAATTTTCCCCTGTGAGATCTATCTAGTGTATAGATAGATAATAGCACTTTATGTTTTTTTACTGGGCTGTGTGGCTCCTCGTAGAACCACTTGCTTGACAAAGCACAATTTCATTCTGGGAAAGATTCTTTGCAAATGAAGTTGGTTCTTTGTGTTTTAAAAGACTTTCTAATATGTAGAAAAAAGCAAAATCTTTAATGTAATGGGAGGCTACCAAGCAGGACGCCAACAGATTAGCCATTGACATTTCACAAATCTGTTACCATGTACAGTGTAGTCATGGTTAGTTACTATATGGAGTCTGTTATGTTTCAAAATAAATAAAAGATTCTTTGTGGATCCTTCTTGTGGATGGGTCCTTTGGGAAACAAAAATGGTCCCCCTATGGCACTGCTGTGAAGAACCGCTCTGGCACCTTTATTTTTTAAGGGTGAACAGAATTGTCCTGATTGGTGGTGTTGCTAGGTATTATGGTGACAGTAACGTAAAAGCACACCAAAAGGAATTGTGCTTGTAAAAGGTAGCACAGATGGCATGACTGAGAGAGCTGCTGTGCAGGAAAGCAGCATCACAAAGCTAGCAGCCAGATGTTCTGCAGGACAAATTGAACATCTCTTTTAGCTGAGGGGTAGAACTGCCATCCAGAATTCATGCAGCCAGTGTTTGATTCCCACTGCTGACAAGGTCTCAAAGAAGACATATAGAGGCTAAGAGGGGGCCACCCCCTAAGCAAAATCCTTGCCTGAAAAAGTGTCTCATCTACTTATATTAAAAAAAAATGTGGATATGGCATAGATTGTAGAGATGAAACGCTGTCATTATAAACCCTCTGCCATGTTACATGTTTCCAAAAAATCTTGGCATAAACTATTTGTACTTCTTGAGACCTGGCAGATGAGTCCACAGCATTACACTTCAAAGCAGCATATTTAAGAACAACTTTTTCATCTCAGACAAGGATGTATCGTGTCATGAGCCATTCAAGGACCCCAACTGTTTGAATGAAAGCCAAGAAAACTAGAACTGTCATATTTTACTCAACACATTGCACTTTCTTGAGTTCTGCTGTAGGTTGTTATCACTTGTTGTATGCTATGTTCATTACTGCATGACGGCAGTTTTATGTCCTTTTACTTGTTCCCCATTTTTATTAATGACCGAAAAATCATGAGGAAGAATTCCAGTGCACTGATTAAATAAGACAATGAGCCTCAAACTTGAACATTCAAATGTCAAACAGAAAGTGGCCTATTCAAATTGCATTAGGAACTGTGAATTAAAGCTACACATACATCTACTTTCTAAACCTATTTATTCATCTATCTATTTTCCATGCCTGCTTTTTAAAATGGGGGGAGTGATGGCTCCGAGACTAGGGATCTGTGTCTGCTATAGGAAGGCTGCCAGTTCAGATCCCGTAAGTGCCAGAAGTGATTCTACTCCATTGGGCCCTTGAGCAAGACCTGCAACTGCTCCGTCCTTGGTATGATGTTAACCTGCATCCAGCCCTGCAACTTGCAAGGTAAACTTGGGAGTTTTTGGTAGGACTGGCACTCCAGCCACAGTAAAAAAAAACCCACACTGTTCCACTCCATGTGGTGCTGAGGTGTCACTCGCTGCACGGCTGCACTCGGGTCCTAATTTGGGATCCTAAAGGTGGTTCATCATGTGATGGATGCAGCAACTCACTCACGGTGTATGCTCCCAACCTCCTCCTTTTTAAAATAAAACAGTGACAGACAGCCAATGCCTTTCCTGTCAGAATCAGGCAGAAGGTAGGAAACAAACCTGAACAAAACACCAAAGCATACCCATGCTCATGTCACCCATTGGTTTTCATTACTGGACTTGCATAATTAAACTTGAGAGGCACAGGGAACTGCTGCACTTCTCAAGTGGCATTAGACAGGATGTAGGAACCAACCCTAGAAGAGACACAAGTCAATAGTGGTGCAGTCTTTTAAAGTGCCAATTTACACTCACCAGCCAAGCTTCTGAAATGTGTACGCCATCAGGAATTGGGTGGAAACCTCTCACTTAGTCCTACTGGGCCAATTTACTGAATATAAGAAATTTGACAGACAAGAGGAGGCCATTTAGTCCATCAGGCTCATTTGTTTAGCTAATATCTAAGCTGTCCCAATATCTTATCCGGATACTTCTTAAACGTTGCCAAGGTGTCTGCTTTAACTCCATGTCTCTATAGTTTGTTCCAGATTCCCACAACTGTTTGGTATCCTCGAGTACATAATTCACCTTTAAATTGAAAGAATTCTGCGGGATCTACTTTATCAATGCCTTTTGAGGATTTTGAAGAACTGAATTAGTTTCCCACACAGTCTCATCTGCTCAAGGTTACACAGGTTTAATTCTCCGGAGTCTGTCAAAGAAGAACATGTCCTTACGTCCTGGGGTGCACATGGTTGCACTCCTTTGCACAGCTTCATGTTCTGCTATGTCTTTTATGGAGCATTTTAACCAGAGCTGCACATAATAGTTCAGATACAGCCTTACTAGTGCATTATATAGACTGAGCATAATGTCTCTTGATTTTTATTCAACAGCTTTCATGATAACATTTTATTCGCCTTTTTAATAGCTTCTGCAGATTGCTTAGACAATGAAAATGATGTGGCAGCTTAACTCAAGATTCATATCTTTAGGGCATGGAGAAAACAAAAATCCCAGATAAAAAACCTATGGGGATTAAAAAAGAAAGTCTGTGAAGAGAACCCTGTCTGATCACTTGGTCCTGTGAAAAGCAGCACCAGCCATTGTGTCATTTATACATTTTATATAGCGCCTTTCACAGCTAACACTCACTCAAGGCTCTTTAAAGAGCAAGCAAAGGTAAAATACTATGCAACTGACAAATTATATACTCCCTGTAATGGAATAAGGGGTTCTGGAAAAAAGTTAGAGTTATAACATTACAAGATTTGTGTAGGCATTTGCTTAGACTGTTACTCAGGAAGACAACACCACTATTGCTATGCTGCTTCAGGAATAAGCAAGAAAATGGGCCCAAGACATCTAATGGACTGCAGTAGACAACTAGGAAATTGTTATCAACTCCAGCTGTAATGCGGACATTGCCATGTTCTTGCGGCTTCCCTCCAACATTCCAAAGACATCCATGTTCGGTTAACTTGGGACTGGGCTTTCACCTAGTAGGAGAAAGGGTGTCTTGTGATGGACTTGGCTCCCATTCACTGTTTTTTGCAGCACTGCAGACAATTCTACTGGGTCAGTCTTTAGGCTCAGATAGCAATGGCAGACACCACCAAACAACAATCTAGCATCCTACCACCATTATGAAGATGTTTATGACTTTCCATTCATGGCTCCACTTTTGGATTGCTTCAGTATTCAAAATATGAATTTCTTGTTTTGTCCCTGACTGCCTCTGCAAAATGTCAAATGTTCATTTTTATAACAATTCAGAGTACACACTGAAAAACAAGTTAACATTATAGCATGTGCTATAGACCACCATCCCATTTCTGGTTAGTTCTTACTTTCTGTTCACCACTACATGCAACCTTCAGAAGAATCAAGTTCAGAAAACAGATGGTCATAGCAGTAGAAAAAACACACACACTCAAAAAATACATATTTTAAAACTGTTAAGCAAGTCTTTTCAATACTGATTACATCATGGGCAGCAGTGGTGTTAATGTTGGTTAATGCACAGCTTTAGTGCAAACTCAAAGTCATATTCTTTCCTTATACGATAAGTTTTCCCAGTGTGCCCCAGTTTCATTTAACATGACGAAGTTGTTCAGGTTAGATTAAATGGTAACTCCAAATCGGTCCAGTATAAGTGAATGGGGTTGTTAGGATTAATTCTTAATTTCTGGCCTATGATGCCTAGTAGAAGAAGCAAGTTTAGAAAGTGGATGGCTATGGCTGTCAAACTTTGAGTAGACCATTAAAGAGAGGTTTGTTATTTTACAATTATAGTCTTTTTTCTTTTCTGCAATGTTCTTAATCCATATTTCCTGTTTTATTCCAGACTGGTGCTTTAAAATGTCAGACTTTCTATTTTAAAGTATTCTGAAAAAATGCAACTGCTTTATTAAAAAAAAAAAAAAGTTAAGACTTAAACTTCTCTGTTCAAGAAGGGAAAAGAAGACTGTTAATTATGTTGTGGGCAGCATGGTCGCATTTTGATTAAGTCTACAGCTTCATGACCTAAGTTCTGATACTACAGACCAGCACACAAAACAGAAAAATGGTATGAGCCCTTGAAAAAGGCTTATAAACAAGACCAGGGTCTTCACAAACTTGTCTAGAATAGGCCTCACCACTGGAAGCCTGATCTCCAAACTCCACTGATTGGCTTCGACCTACACAGCACTAAAAGAGGACTTGGCTTCTAAAATTCAAAACATACTTTAATGTCCCAAAATATCAAAAATGCCCTTCAAGTGGGAGGGAAAACTGTCAACGCCTCCGGCTTAAGGAAAAGGCAAACAATAATCTTTATTGATAAAAATATTTATTTGTAAATCTGAAACATAAAATGGTGAAAAGGTGAAAGAAAAATACAAAAGGATTTGCCTAAAAGTAAGAGAGTAAACCTGTCCCAATGCAGAATCCAATAATCAAAACCAAAAACAGAAGCGAAAAAAATCAAAGGAACCAAAAAACACTTGTCATGCACTCGGCTAAGGGCGCTCCTTCAGCAGGAACATTACGGTGGCCCTGCCTTTTAGGGTTTCACCAACACAATACAAAAACATGGAAACTCAATATATAGATACTAAATAATAAATAAACAGAACAATATTTAACAAAAAATACATCATTAAAATAGATAAAAATAATACTTTAATAAAAACAAAAGTGGTACAAAAAGGGAAAATAAACATAAGTCAGTGAACAAACTCTGACTGTAACATACCAGGTTCCAGTAACTGACATGTGCTCCTTTTGTTCGACTGTATCTTCGTTACTTTCATCTAACATTCCCAAAGATGTTCAAATTAGGCTAACTAGCAACTGCACATCGGACCAATATATCAAAGTCTGGCCTTCAATGACCTGGTGTTGTGTCCAGGATTGGTTCTTGCCTTGTATCCTGAGCTGTGTGGGTGTGCTTGAGCCCTGTATATGGGTTTCACATGGGTGGTAGACTGTTAATATCACTCTTGGCTTTCTAGCACCTGCCCTTTTTCCTGTTGTCCTGGTTACAATGCATTAGAAGAAACTATATGGTTGGACTATAATAGATCCTGGTAATTACAGACCAATAAACCCTACTTCTGTACCTTTCAAAATTATGGAAACACTAATAGGAAAAAAAATAATTAGAAAAGTACCTATATAAAATAATATACTAAGACTAAATAATATATACACTAAAACAATATACTAAGTAACAGCCAGCATGAGTTTGAGAGGAAGCTCTTGTCAAACTAATCTGTTAGATTTTTTTTTCACAAGTAATCACAATAGTTGACAAATGTAAATCATATGACACAATTTACTCAGCCTTTTCAAAAAGCCTTTGATTTTGTACCATGAATTCTAATAATAATAATAATACTTTGCATTTATATAGCGCTTTTCTCACTACTCAAAGCGTTCTGAGTTAACCTACAAAACTGGATCTCTACTTGGTTAACCAGCAGGAGACAAAGATTACAGATAAGATTAGAAGGAGTTCATCAGTGGAGTCCCTAAGGGGTCTGTCTGGGACCGTGACTTTTTCTGATTTATATTAATGACATTGATTAAGGTATACTTAGTAAACTTGTGAAATTGTGAGATGATACTTAAAAATCGAGGAATGGCAGACACAGAGGAGGCGGCGACAAAAACAATTCAAGAAGACCTGGGAAAGCTTCAGAACTGAGAGTACACTTGGAAAATGCTGTTTAACGTAGAAAAGTGGGCAAAAGAAACATCAGTTATAAATATTAGGCAGGAGACACTGCCCTAAAGATAGCAACCTCTGAAAAAGCATTTAGGGGTTTATGTTGACAGTGACACAACATTCTCTTCATCTAATCAATGCAGAGATGCTATCAAAAAAGGTAAACAAAATGTTAGTTCATATTATAAAAACGTATAAGAGTTATAAATATAAGTCAGTATCAGTATAAAATAAGTATTACAGAATATAAATCAAGTGACGTTCTGTTCAGACTATATAATACACTGGTGAGACTGCATATAGAGAACCGAATGCAGTTCACCACACTATAAAAATGACATAGCAGCACTTGAAGCTATGCAGAGGAGAGCAGCCAAGTACATCCCAGGACTTAAGGACATGTCCTGCTGTGACAGAGAATGAAATCATTTTGGTGTCAAGCAGAGGAGACTGCATGGGGGCCTAATCCAGGTTTTCAAAATTGTCAAAGCCATTGGTAAAAGTGAACCAGCAGAAATCTTTTACCTTAATAATGAATCACATATTCAAGGACACCAGTGGAAGACAAAGTGCATTAGGACTGAAGCCAGGAAAGTACTTTTAAAGTCAAAGAGTTCTGGGAACAAACTACCAAGACATGGAGTTGACAACCTTTAAGAAGAATCTGGATGAGATGTTAGCTAAACAAATGAGCTAGATGGACTGAATGGCTTCCTTTTGTTTGTTATATTTCTTATGTACTGTATATAGGACACTCACATTCTTAAAATATTATATTTTATGGCAAGCTATTAACATTAAAATTACAACATTAAATAAAATGAAGTATAGTAAAACAAATTAGTCTGATCCCACACAAATTCAGTCCAGAATTCTCACATAAATAACATTTTTAAATTTCATATTAGGCCAAATGTAGCAGATGAACAAATCAAGTTCTGTTTTTTACTATACGTATATGAAACTACTGAAGCAGTTATTTTTATTTTTTTTTAGCCTTACCTTGTGGTGTCACCTGTTCTTAATCTGTCATTTAATAAAGGGTTGTGGGCAGTCACTGTAAGCTGGTGGGCAAAACCTCCAAAGTTTACTTATTTATAAACTGTGAGCATGCCCTTCTAGCTGAAAAGGGCCAAGAAATAAAAATTGCGGTCAAAAGGGCATCCTGATCCTTTGAAATAATATTAACAGTGTTGGAGATCTGGAGTATCAGATATTACTTAGGAAGGGATTTCAATTTGAGAATAGGCCAAGCTTGCGTGATGCAGCGTTACTGACAATCTGACAGCCGAGAGCAAAATAAAGAAAACCAGACAATCACATAAGGATACATAGCAGCACATGATACATGTGGGGGGAATACAAATTAGGATGAGAAAGGCTGAGCTTTATTTGATAACAAAAAGAATAGTGAACAATTATAACACACTACTTAAAGTGCAGAGGTGTCCAATAATGGGATTTGAGAGACACTTTACATAAGAAAAGAAGCAATTCTGCGATAAAGGTTGTGATATTGTCTACATGCATGCACGCTATCAGTTTAAACTTGTAAGGTAACCGAGGAATGTGCGTATCTTTAAGAGGTATCTACAATTTGGGATCAATCTGTATTCTGAAACTACATTATACATTACAGCGTCATAAGCAGTCAATGCCTATATAATTACTGTATACTACAAGGAAGAAGCCAATATTGAAGGGTGCCTGGTCATTCACATAACAGCAGTTTAGTGATGCCAATTACATAAACAACTATGCCTTTTGGACATGGAGCTAAATCTACATAGACACAAGTGCAAATTCTATACTGATAGTAACCAAAAAGAAACGGAACCTAAGTCCCTAGAGGCTGAGAGGCAGTAGCACTATCTAACACGTCACCCATAAGTAAAGATATCAACAATAATGACATTTTGGGAGAAACATAATGTACACTGTTATCAGGTGGCTACATTATGGAAGAAAGATTGCTTTCTCACTTCACAGGGGTTGGATTCAAGCTGTCATGAAACCAGCCTGTCATATATGCCACCTCATTCCTGGTTGCTGTCTCGTCCATGTTGTTGTTCAGCCCAGTTATTGTCAGGTAATGAGAAAATATGATGCTCATTCTATGTTTCTGGAGACTTCAGCTACTTCTCGAGGATGAAAAATGTAATCCTGGGTTGATTAGAGATTGTAAAATACCCTGGAGCGAAGGTGCAAAAGAATGATGCTCTATCGAGGATTGCTCTGTTTTTGGGTCTTTCTCTGCAAGGGTACCATCCATTAACCTTCAAGTGTTTACTAATAACACCAGGAATACACAAGGGACTGATGGGAAGTCAATTGTAACATTTGACCTTTATTACCACAATTCTCTTCCATAAAGGATTTGAGCAGTAATCCTATTTTTTTCCATATTGCCCTAAGGTGAGTTGAAATACTGCATGGCCTGGGCCTTCAGTGGGAGTAAAAACAATGGCCTTTTAATAGCACTTTACTGGGTTGTGTGGTTCCTTATATAACCATAACCATTGCTTGACAAAGAACTATTTAAATATGAAAGGGTGTTTTGTATATGAAGTTGGTTCTTTGGGTTATAGAAAGGTTCCTAATATGTGGACAAAACAGAAATAGTTGAGGTCTAGTAGACTGCCTATAGCAAGATGCTAACAGATCAAGAAAAACTGAACTCAGCATGTGTTATTGTGTGCAGCAAGAGTTCTTTTAAAATCAGGAATCCATTGGTAATTCACAAATCTCTTATATACTGCACCTTCTGTTCATACTTATTAATGGAGCATGCTGTGGATCTAAATAAATAAGTTATTTCTGCTATCTTCATGAAGATGGTTCTTTCTTGAACCAAAAAATGTTCTCTTTGTCATCACTCTTAAGTGCAAGAATGTATGAAAAACATTAAATTTCTTTCATATTTTAAAATCTTTATTTTTTAAGAGAGCAAGAATGTATGAAAAACATTAAATTTCTTTCATATTTTAGAATCTAAGTGTTTTCATGGGCAGCATGATGGGTGCAATGCTTAAATGCTCTAAAGGACCTATCACATTTGACAACTTTTCCAATAATACTCAGTGGTAGCCCTCACTGACATAATCTTAGCAAGTCAAAGGCAGTCAATGGCACATTTTATGTCTGACATACCCAGCGACTCACTCCAACTAGTCGGCAAGTCACTATGGCAAAAAGCAAATGGGTTTTTTTGTGTCTTTAGTTATAGGGGTGGGTTCTTTGTGCATCAGAGCTGACAACCAATGATGCCTCAACTCGGAACTATATTAACATAGAATTCAGCAAACAGGAATAGGAAACTGTGGTGGGTTGGCGCCCTGCCCGGGATTGGTTCCTGCCTTGTGCCCTGTGTTGGCTAGGATTAATAATAAATAATAATTCATTACATTTATATAGCGCTTTTCTCAGTACTCAAAGTGCTATCCACACAGGGAGGAACCGGGAAGCGAACCCACAATCTTCCACAGTCTCCTTACTGCAAAGCAGCAGCACTACCACTGCGCCACCTGTGAGGAAGCAGACCCCCCCATGACCCTGTGTTGGGATTCAGCGGGTTGGAAAATGGATGGAATGGGGAATGCTGGTGTTTTGAACTTCACAAACAAAACAGGGGCTCCTTTGGGTGATGTTTCATGTTTTACAGAACAGAAAAAAGACAAACATGATTAGATTGTGGCTGAACATGCCATACTTATTAACCTTTTGGTACAGCACCAGCTCCATCAGGCAGCAGGCTATTGGCTGTAAGAAAAAGGGGTAAGCAAGGCTATGCTGCAAAGTAATATTCAATCGTGCAAATCAACATTGTCTGGCATAGCCTACATCTAGAAGTCATGTAATGTGACATTCGCTACAGTAGACTGTACCCCAAGCCAGGGTCATTTTCCAACTTGCGCATGATCCTGCTGGGATATTCTCTGGTCAGCCACAACCCTGAACTGAACACATAAGGGAAGGGTATATGGATAGATAAAATAATTAATATGTATGTTAAACAATATTGTGGTCTATACATGCATTGACAGGCAAATATTAACACTGAATCCAGTTCAAGTAACAAGTTAAAATGTGTATGATGAAACAGTTACATCCGGCACCATAACAGGAATTGACAATTACATATTTGGCTCAATCATGAGTTTTGGAAATGAAAACTGATCAAAGAGAGACAACAACCCTTCCAGGATACCATGAAGAAAGAACTGAAAAGATAAAATATTGAATTCTATTAGTGACAAAGATCTGCAAGGTGGTGGCTATGGTATGCTCAGTTTTTAAAGTAAATATATTTAAGTACGCAAGATCTCAGAGTTTACTTGTGCAGGGCAGGGCTGTCCGGTGTGCGAGAATCCCCCTAATTTTGAGGGGGGAACAAGGATAATGGGAGTAAAAGTTTCATGGGGGGACAAAAGTATAACACCGGGGATTTCTTAAAAATAGGGTTTTTTTTTTTTTAATTGAATTACCTTCTAATGGAAACAGGATTCTATTCCTTCCACGTTTTTCTCACTGCTGAGGTGACGGGTGGTGCTATGGCTCTGCAAACGGATAATATTGGGATGAAAGTCTCAACCAGCAATAACTTATTGTACATTTCAACAGCCATATGTAATTGCTCCGCCCACTCAGCTTAAAGCCCATATATGGTTGATTAGACATCGTAGTGGTATGGGATTGACAGCCATCTTACAGTGGCATGCTTGTCCCGCCCCAACCTGTACTCAACCTGTTAGTTTTTCTAACTTTATTAACAAGATTCAGAAATCTAACTAAGCATGAAAGGAAATCCAGGGTTGTTATTAGCGTTGAGAGTTCTGTGATGTTGTCGTCTTAGCTTTGCAAGATTGGAATCAAATCTTTTGAGTATAATTCACTATAACAATTTCCACTTGTAATGACAGCTCCCAAGGCCTCAGGCTACAGACTGACAAGAGCTTATAGGTGGTGTCTTCATTATTTAAATCAGTGCTTCCCAAACTCGGTCCTGGGGACCCACTGTGGCTGCAGGTTTTTGTTGCAACCAGCTTCTGTTTTTAATTGGACTCATGGGCTAATTAAGTGTACTGTTATTTCCCAATTTCTGTGTTTTGGGAACAATATAGAAATTAGAAAACTAAGTTTGGTTAAATATATATGTATGTATGTATGTGTGTGTGTGTGTGTGTGTGTGTGTGTGTGTGTGTGTGTGTGTGTGTGTACCAAGCAGTTATATGTGATAATTTTTTCTTCTTGATTTTTATTCGACTTTTCCAGGTGATCTAATTGTTTAATTAATCCATTATTTACTAATTAATGAGTCTGACGCTAAAGTAGTTGCAGCCTTTGATTATTCAGTGTTGTTTGCCAAGGTGTCTGCTCTGCTCATTTTTAATTGACATTAATAAGATACAACGAATGGGGAAAATTGCACAGAGAAAGGTCAAAATATAATGAAATCAATGAAAGAGAGTTAAGCATTTAAATCTACAGCAAAAGCAGAAGTATTTCTAAATGAATTATAAATGTAAAAATCATGCTGCTGTGCATTTCTGAATGTAGAATAAGAGAAAAAAATACCAGCTAAATTAAATGAGATCAGTATTGTCAGGTGTTGTCACTGATTATGAAACTGGTTGGAACAAAAACCTGCAGCCACAGTGGGTCCCCAGGACTAAGTTTGGGAAGCACTGATTTAAATGATTACTTTTGCTTTTCTAAAAATGTTTGGGTTATAAATGAAACCTTGAATGCATTTTATATTTTGGGATAAACTTGAGTTATTCGACTTTGAAAAAAAACTGTTTATATTAAAGCACAGAACACTGCATTTACATGCATAGTGTGCTGTTTCCAATGATTTATATGCAGTAAGTTAATTCAACATTAATATTATTAAAGAATACATTCACTGAGTTTTTTTGCAGTAGCATGATATTTTAATCTGTTTTGGATAAAAAAAAGATGCTCATCATTTCAGAATATTCTCCGTGCATTGCAAAAACATGCTATTTGTCTGCAGATGGCTATTCATTTAAAGTTGGAAAGGATTTGTCATCAGAGTCGTTTTAAATACTTTAGTACAACTGTATCCTGAGCTAGTTAGTACGAGGGACGTTTAAAAAGTTTCCGCACTTTTATATTTTCGTTGGAAATGGTGAATGCGGGAGGAGTATTAATTGGTCGTGTGTGGGTCATGTGTCATGTGACCAGGGAAATTGCATCGCAAAGGAAGGTGACTATGTAGAAAAGTGATGTAATTAGTTTATGAAATCCTTAATAAATAGAGTTAAAAAAGTGAAGAAATTTTTTGAACATTCCTCAAACATACAGCCATGTGAAAAAAAGCTACATCCCAAGGAAACTGTTAGCTGTTTCAATTTATTTGAACAGGCAAATATTAGATGTTCATACAAACAGTATCTACAGAAAAAGGAGATCTACTTGAACAACTGATACATAAAATTGACCTGGTGTATTCATTCACATAATCTAAATTAATAAAAATGTAGAGCTGTCACGTAGAAAAAGTAAGTCCACCCCTACATTTATCATCACTTCACATCCATTAGATTAGAATCAGGTGTTCCAGATTAGAAGCCAATGATTATAACCTCCTTAAGGAGTCTGCAGATGGACCCTGTTTTACTTAAACTGCAGATATCGAGGGTCTGGTGTTCTCTTAGCTAATGACATGTTTGGTGTCATCATTCCAAGAGCTCAGAAAGAATTTTGTGGATGAAGGGATTTAAAAAGATCAACAAATTATCAAAAAATCAATCATTCTACTGTAAGGAAAATCATCTACAAGTGGCATAGATTTCAAACAACTTCTGATTTCTCCAGGACTGGCTAGCCCAGCAAATTCAGCCCAGAATCTTGATACTAAAAGAAGTCTCCATGATCCTCAGAATTTCACTGTGGGAACTGCGGGTAACTTTTGCAAACGTTGGTGTCAAAACGCATTCATCTACAATCAGAAAGAAATGGCACAAATTTGACCTGTGAGGTGTACCAGGAAAAAAAACTTGCTGTCCAAAAAAACAAACATTAGAGCAACACTATAGTTTGCTATTGAACACAGAGGCAAAGACCAGGCCTTCTCAATCAAATTGCTCTAGACAGATGAATCAGAGTTATTTTGCCACAGTAATAAATGATGTTTGCCTCAAACCGAAGATGGCATTTCAGGAGAAGAACCTCATACCAGCTGTGAAGCATGGTGGTGGAAATGTTATGGTTTTGGGTTGCTTTGTTGGCTCTGGGTCTGGGCAGCTTGATGTCACTGAGTCACCATGAATTCTGCATCATATCAAAGTGTACTTGAGGAGAGTGGGAGATCATCTGTCTGAAAGATGAAGTTGAACCTAAATGGACTTTTCAGTATGATAATGATCCAAAGCACATTACCAAATCCACAAAGGAATGGCTCAGAAAGAAGAAATGGAGGGTTATGGACTGACTTAGTCAAAGTCCTGATTTGACTCTCATTGAAATGTCGTGGAGGGATTTGAAATGGCCAGACACACACAAGAAATCCGTCAAACATCTTGCAATTGAAGGAATTTTGCATGGAGAAATGATTGAAAATATAATCGAATTGATTACTGAGACTGGTGGGTAATTATGCTAAATGTCAACTAATAAGTCATTTCTTCTGAAGTGCGCAATTCCAGCTTCTGAGGCCATGGGGTTACAGGTACTTAGTTTTTCCCCAGTAGACCATGACACTTATTGATAATTTTGTTCAATAAATGATTGAAAAGGCACATTTTCCATGAGTTTTTATTCAAGAGTATCACCTTTACCTACAGTACTGGGCCTGCTTGTAAGAAAGTCTAATGTTCACCTGTTCAAATATGTTGGAGAAGTCAACAGTTTCCATGGGGTGTACTTAAATTTTCACATGGCCAATTTACCTGTACAAGTGACAAGACATTTCTTTACAGCAGAATAGTAAACCTTTTTTTAACAGCTTGCATGAAATATGTAAATTATACTAAACAATACTTCAGAGATTTAGTTTTATAGAATGAAAGGAGAATTCTTAAAATTGGGGGGAAACTATCTTGCTGATAAGGGGGATTTTGACCGTACTACCTGGCAATCCTGATGCAGAATCATGATTTTCGTATCATCAGTCTCACGCCATAATGAAAGCCGTATGCGTAATACACGTCTAACGGACATGCCCGTAGTTAAGGTGGGGTGACCTGCACTGTCCTCTCCCCAAAGCACCTTCATTCAATCGACTCACTAGAACTACTAATCTCCATACACTACGTACTCCCAAAGCCACATTCCAAACAGCGCTCCTACGGAATGTGCAAAAACACACAAGCGAACGCAGTCATTGGTAATGTGTTGCCCTCTTCTTTACGTACCGTACTTTGATTTTTTTTTCTTCCATTGGTATTTTACTATCCGAGGCTTCCTTGACACTTTCCTTTGCGGTTAAGTATTCGTGAACAGGGATCCTTGAATTAAAAATACAATGATAAAAACGGGCTTGGTTCGTGAATGACAGGTGCACACAAACGGCGCAATGCCACCGCAGCAACGTTACTGAGCAGCTGTGCGCGGACCGAGGCATCGGGAGCGCGCACTCCATTGCAAGGCACGCGCTTGCTTCGGATTGTACGTGTGTGCGCAAACAGGCACGAGGGAGTGGAACATATTGATGCCCTTATTTAAACTGTTTTTTCCCCACAACTATAGGATTTCTATCGCTTGCATCGAGCGCATCGATTCACTTTTTTCCTTCTTTTACACAGTAGAGCTCCCCTGATCCCTGCACGGTGCTGGGTTTGAGAAACAACTTGGCATTCCTTTTCCTTGATTAATTTTCAGATGTAGCTTTTTCCAAGGACGGTGTCATGGGGTGACAAAAGCTATAACGGCAGGATCTGGTAGAAAAGACGACACAATATTGAATGGGATCCCATTTACAATTTTAAAAATATGGCGTTTAAGCCTATCAGTAAAGATCGTCACACCCTGCTCTTCAGCGTTATTAAAATAAGAAAGACACTGGCACAGCATATAAGTAAAGCACAACCCCATCCTCAAAGAAGCCACTCCTTAGACGTGAATGTTTATTTATGCACTCAAATACAGCCCTATCGGCTTTTAGCACACCCCGGCCGGCCGTAAAATTGTAATAAATGGGTTCAGAAAATAGATCAATTAATGACACTGCATATGTGCCGTATTGATACTACAGAAGGGATCGCTTGTTTGGAAAGTTTCATCCAGGATTCGTCCCGTCCAGGACTAGATTCTACATGAGACATGAGGTTGTGGGTTCAAACACCGTTACCGACACAGTGTGACCATAAGCAAGTCACTTCAACTGCCTGTGCTCCGTTTGAAAAAAAAAAAAAGAAATATAACCCATTGTGTCTCAAATGTTGGAAGTCGCCTTGGATAATGGCGTCAGCCAAATAAGAATAATAACGTGACTTGTAAAAATAAAAGGGTGTTCAATTCACGTATCGTGTATGTGCAGATATAAGTGAAATTGTTCTATTAACTGAATATCTGAGGAAAAAGTCTCCAGTGTACTATACAAAAAAATCCACAATATGCGTTGGATTAATGTTGGAGATGTTATGACTACCACCTGCCTTTCTATAGGATATTTAGAAAAATGCATGTTTTTGATACTTGCGGTATTTTTTTTAAAACGCTCTGAAAAAGCAGGGCGTAAACTCGTCCTGCCAATAACATGCCTTTGACTGCATGTGGGCATGTATACTGAAGGACATTATATATACATGCTTATTATAAACACATAACATGTGTCAGACAAGGCTTTCAAACAGTTACTTTAGTATTGTGTATGTCTATCTGTGCAATTAATCTCCTTCCCCTATAACTGATAACCTTCTAAATATCAAAACCACCTTATCTTCCATATTATATTAAAACTGCACTGATGCGTTTCTCGTCACACATTTCAGATCCGCTCTACTCTCAGACTGATGGGAGTGTCTTTTTCTACACTAGATACTGTACATCACAACTGACGCCGCCTTTTTTTCGTACACCAAAGAACATCGCTGCCTTAACTCCAATAAAAGCTAAAGCACGCCATCCGTCTCAAACAAAATGTTGATGTCTCTCTCTCTCTCTCTCTGTCTCTCGGAGGTGAGGTTCACGTGAGCGAGCCGGTATGCACGTCCACGCTGAAAGCGAGAACAACCTGCCGGGAACCTGCGCGCGCCACCGACTCTAGAACATCCCCCACTCCCTAATCCGGTTCGGTTCGGACTGAAAAAAAAGTGCAGCAGCTCGGCGTCTTTCTTTCACTAGCTCTCTTGCAAAACAGCCAGTTGCCTTCTAGCCTCGCGTACGTACTGCATGCTTCTCAATGAATGGATGCGCCGGTGCTATCACTGATAACCAGGATGCAAAGGGACACCAACTTGCTAGGGCAGGAGGAGCGCCACTTGTTTGTAAACGCTCCCGGCGATGCACACTGCAGAGCAGACGAAAAGAATACAAAGCATGAATTGGGAAAGAATCCATAGTGTCTTACCTGTCTGCCATTTTCCCCGGCGTTTTCCTGTTAAAAGCTGCTACTAATAATCCCCAGGATATAAGCCATGGCTCTCCAAAGCTCCGCCGCCGCAGTCCAGTCGGTTCTCTCCCTGTACCCGCGCGCTTGTCTCTCAGCTACCAAGGGCGAGCACGCACGACAAGCCCAGCGGTTACCATAGCAGCACGCCGACGCCTTGCCCGGGATTCATAGAATAGAGTGTAGCTTCAATGCCTGTAGCAGTGCTCTGGTGCTATAATCACCCTCAACGTGTGCAGCCGCGTATGCTGCAGTTCAAAGTATACCTCACGAGAAGGAAAAACGTTTCTGTCTTATTCTACAAGCTTCTTAAAGTCCAAAAATGACGCCGTGTTACTTTCTATATTGTTATATTAATAACGTTTAACAGTTAAACTTTTGTGGACAGTGAACCTGTTGCAGAAAATTATCCATTCCATTTTTAATTATATTTTTCATATATGGACAGTACATCAGTCCGTCGCCAGGCACACAAACGTAAAAACGTAATTCAACACGGCCAATCAACTTTACAGCATACCTTTGGAACTTGTGAGGAAATCCAGTCAAACACGGCAAATAACCGCTGTAAATAGTTAATTTCATTCAAAATGCCGACTCCTGTGAAATGCTTTCAGAAGATACAGAGCACCATACAACAGTCTTTGAAAACTGAATGGTTAAAGAAGATCCACTTATTACTGAAAGAACGTCTTGTGAGAAAATACCAAACTGAAAAAAGAAATTGATGAGAAATATCCAGAGTTTATAGCACATAACAATAGTTGTTGAGACAGAGCGCACTTCTTCTTTTGTTATTTGAAAATACCACATAAAATGGGGTCTGGAAATATACTGCTATAGTGTCCTCAGAAAGTATTCAGACCCCTTCACTTTTTCACATTTTGTTATGTTGAAGACTTATGCTAAAATCCCTTATTAAGCAACACTTCCCCAGAATGACAAAACAAAAGCAGAATTTTAGTAATTTTGGCAAATGAAATAAAAATAAAACAAACTGAAATATCACATTGCCACAAGTATCCAGACCATTTCCTTTTAGTTGAAGCCCTGTTAGCAGCTGTTACAAACTGGAGTCTTCTTCGGTATGACGTGACAAGCTTCACACACCTGGATTTGAGAATTTTTTGCCATTGTACTGTGCAGGCCCTTTAGACTCTTGCAGGTTGAATGGAGACAGCCATTTATGGATTTTCAGGTCTCTCCAGAAATGTTTGATTGGGTTCAAGTCCCTAAATCTCTCCTTTGATGTCTTTGTGTCCACTTAGAGGGTGAATCTCCTGCCCAGTCGGAGGTCCAGAGTGTTCTGGAGCAAGTTTTCATTAAGGATGTCTGTACTTTGCTCAATTCAGCTTTCACTTAACCCTGTTTCGTGTCCCAGTCCTTGCCACTGAAAGCAACCCTACATCATGATGCTTCAACATAGGGATGGCATTATTTAAGTGATGAACAGTGCTGGTTTTCTAAAGATGTGGTGCTTAGAACTGAGGTCAAGCAGTTCAATCAATATGTGCTTCTTCAGACCAGAGAATCTTGTTACCTCATAGTGTGAGAGTCCTTTAGATGCATTTTTGTAAACTCCAAGGAGGCTGTCATGTGTCATCTGGGCACTCTACAATAAAACCTAAATTAGTAGACTGTTGCAATGATGGGTGTCCTCCTGGAAGTTTCTCTCACTTCCACACAGGTTCTCTAGAGTTCAGCCAGAGTGACCACCAGGTTACTAGTCACTTCTCTTATCAACGCACTTCTCCCCCAATTGTTCAGTTTGCTAGCTTTACAACAAGACCAACAGAGATTATAAATCTTTGGGGCACCACAAGGGCCAAACCCCATATATTCAAAATAAAGCACATGGTATAGCAGGCTAGGAAAGAAAAAAATGTCAAAACAATGCGAGTCTCCATCAGACTGATTCAAGATGGTGTTGGATCTGGAGATAAAGGTCCTGGGCAGGAAGAGGCAGGTCCAGGTGGGTGGAAACTGGAAGTGACATCAGAGGTGTCATGGTTGTCAATCTTCCGGTTTGCAGAGAGAGGAAGAGAAAAGGTATTAGTTGACAACGCCCTCTGGCTTTCCAGAGGAATAGTGCAATTATCCAAGTCTTTAAACTGTCCCCTATTCACACGTGTGTGGCACCAGGAAGAGTCATAATTGTCCCAAACATCTTCCATTTAAGAATTATGGAAGCCACTGTACTCTTTCTTACTGCAGACATTTTTAGTCGCCTTCTTCAGATCTGTACCTCAACACCATCCCATCTCTTAGCGCTGTAGGCAATTCCTCTTAACTCGCATCCCTCAGTCTATATTTTTGAGGCTGGTTTTTAGGTCTTTCAGTGGTTCATTTTGGTTATTTGTCTTTCAAAGAGAGCTTTCCTGAGGATATTCTAGTTTTTCTGATTTCTGAACTTTTGCTTCTGTTTTTGTTTTACGATTCTTGGATTACACATCAGGAATTATTGCTGTGGATTGACTTGTTAGGCAAACACCTTACTATTGTTTGCCCTTGTGCTAATTTTTTTAAAATAAATTCAAATTTGTCCCTTTTTTTTTGAAGATTCCTTGTGGACTTGTGTCTCAGGCCAAAAGTTTGATGGGTTTTGTTTCTCTTGAGAGGCATTTTCATATATTTGAAGACATTTAAAGTATTCTGAACATTTAAAAGCCTGTTCCCCATTTTTATTGACATTTTATTTCATTTTTCCTGCGTTTCCACGTAGCCCAGCAAATTATCTTGGCACTTGGCACTTTCCTTTTTTTCACTTTTTTGTGTGTTCCTTTTGTTTAGAACATTTAAAAGTTGTTTAATCTTTCAATTTGTGTTGTGTGTGCTGCTTGTCATCAATGTGGCAGTAAATAAAGGTTATATCGTGCAGCCTCGATTCATTCAAAATGCAGAATGTTCCAGAGGTTCTTGGAATGTAAAGCTCAGCTTACATGTGTTACATTTCCCTGTCAATCACACATTTAACCCCACTTATCTTCTAGTTAATATGCTGGCTACTACAATGCAATTTGCATCCATGTCCACCTTTGTGTGAATACTGTGGTCTCAATTGTGATTCACATACTGTATGCCTGCTTATCCACATTTAAGGCAATGATCTTTATATGTCAATCATACCAACAACCCTAGGAAAACCAGCAATCTGCATGAATGTAACTTGCTTTCACAATACCTCACGTGTAGTGGTGGGTGAATGTATAAATTTATGTATTACTTCATGCATTGTAAGAGCATTCAAAGTTTGGTTCATAATTCAACAAATGGTTGGATAAGTGAATGTTACTTCAGAAACAGCTCTGGAATAGCTTCAGTAACTATTAGTTTATGAGGCATATCCCATGGCCATTACAGAAGGAAGGTGATTCTTCTAAAAGTACATCTTTGGATCATTCATTGTTAAATAAACATCCTCATTATCAAGCTTTGTTCTCAGTTGTTGTATATGGCTTGGTCTTTCCATCTCATTGCTCATTACAGTATTACTCTTGATGTTGTTGTGAAGAGGCCTGGTTCAAAGTATGACTCTGGTATGCTTCATAAGAGTGGCAAAAATATTTTATTTCAATGCAATCGCATCCCTTTTACTATTATTTTAATTACTGTGATGAAGCATTAGTATCATACAACTGCAAGATGTCATCATGAGTGCTATTTTGCAGCTACAAGTGTCCAAAAATTATGATGTCATTCATTCTCAAATGTAAACTCCTACTCCCGTAAGTGTAGGATGCTTCATAAATATTTTTCATTTCCTACTCAGGGATAGAGCAGATTCCTACCTTAGTCAGACTTTTAATGTAATTCCTTGGAGTAATTCTGACATGCTTGATAAATATGGGCACAGTTTTTTGTGTCAACCAGCAAGACAATTCAGATGTTCCTAGTTGACGGGCCTTCCGAGACCAACAATGAGATATCATTCTGGCAATACATCCTGGGCCTGCAACTGTGTCTTCTCCAAGTGATCCAATTATGACACACAAGCTGAGCATAATGCCCTAGAGGAGCCCTTACCAGATGTTCAAACCAAATCAGTTGGCTCCTTTTGATCCAGAGAATTAGTGGCTCTACTCTAAAGTTTCTTCCCTATATATGGAAAACAAATCTGGACCCCCTATGCAGAATCCCATTTGAATCATTCAGTCAGTTGATCAATAAATCATTTTTTCAATCACTTAATTGTTTTATAGCTTCTATGTATTCACTTTACACCTTTCCATCAACAATGTATAATTTTCTATTCTTGATATTTAATCTTTTTAAAGCTTGTCACGCTTGGGTGCGTGAATATCACTTTCAGAGCGCAAACCAAGCAGGTAATACCACACTGGGACACAAGGGGTCGCTGTCACTAAGAGTTCTGTCTGTTCCTCCCACAGCCTCAAGAAGACACCCAATGAGAACATGTGACACAGACACAGTGAAGGCCCCGCCCCTTCTGGTCACAGCCTTATAGAAGTCAGCCAGCCCAGGAAGAAGATGTCATTGCTTGGATACTACTTACCAGAATGGAGCTCCCAAAAACTGATGAGCTGGAAACAAAATATTTAAAAGATTGCCCTGGAAGATACTTTGGGAGAGTTGAGGATCAGCATTTTTCTGTTTATGTTGATGCAATGCCATTGTGCACTTGTTTATTTAAGTTCATGTATTAAACAGGGTTGCCTGGCAGGCTCCTCAACTATGCCCTGGGACTTTGTCAAATCATTTGGGCAATTACAAGCTCTCTACTTGCACTCCACCTGCACACCCATTTCACGGTTTGCTTAATCTAATTAAGGGTTATGGAGTGAAAACAGCATTTAAGATACACTTGTACTACAGCTTTGTTAATTGCAATTATGATTTTTTTTGTTTAATTTTGAATTATAAATTTCTTTCTTCTGTAAAGCAGTTTGTTACTTATATAAAACAATGATTAATTGATTTACTGTAATTATTATTTCATATAGTAACTCGCACAGCATGCGGCATCACAAGACACTTTAGTGATCAAAGAATATGTTCATTTATTTTTCAAACCATCTTATCCCAGTTCAGCATCAAGAACAGCCAAGGCTGATGGCAGGAAAGAAATTTGAAATTTTGAGGCGGTAGTGAAACTACCCCCCTGAAATGTTTTTTTTTTAATTTTCAATTGCAATAAACAGAAAAGTAACAATGAAAAATCAATAGCAAATTATTGTATTGTATTATAACATTTTTTATATATATCATTATACTTCCAATAACATGTGCTCAAATTTAACATATTATGGTTGTATCCTTGACCTTCTCCAACATTTACCTTTATTAGGAAATTCAACGTATTGGAACAATCTGAAGTGTGATGGGTGAACGACTAACGTACACACAAATAACGATTAATGGAAGGACTGTTTGTTAGCTATTTGTGAAGGCGACCCGGTTTAACTCCTGCTCTCAACTTTGTGAGGCATCACAGTCCTTGTGAGCTCTCTTCATGACGTTCTCTGTTCTTTGCATTATTTTCCTCACTACTCGGCTCAGCACCTTTTATACCATTCCAGCACCCATGACTCCATTCCCCTGCACTTTCTCATCTGCATATTTCCTCACAGGTCAGAATTGCTGCTTTATTTACAGTGCCTATACAAAGTCTTCACTCCCTTGGAAATTTTCACATTTTCTTGTCATACAACATTGAATCACAGTGGATTTAATTTGACTTTTTTGACACTGATCAACAGAAAACAACTCTTTAATGTCAAATTGAAAACAGTTCACTGCAAAGTGATTTAAATGAATTACAAATATAAAACACAAAAGAATTGATTACATACATACTCGTCCTCCTCAAGTCAGTATTTAATAGATGCACCTTTGGCAGCCTTGACAGAATTCTGTCTGTGTGCACAGGCCTCTATCAGCTTTGCACATCTTCACACTGTCATTTCTCCTCATTCTTCTTTGCAAAACTACTCAAGTTCTGCCAGGCAGCAAAGGGACTGTGATTGGGCAGCCTTTCTCAGATTGAACCTCTAATTCTCAATTGGACTAAGATCTAGACTCGGACTCGGCCACTCCAGGACATTATTAACATTGCTTGTTCAAGCCATTGCTGTGTAGCCATGGCTTTATGCTTGGGATCTTTATCTTGCTGGAAAACAAACCTTCACCCAAGGCGCAGGTTTCTTGCAGACTGTATTAGGTTTTCCTCCAGGATTTCCCATTTATTTTCTCCTATGCCCTTACCAGCCTTCCATGGCCTCATTCAGAGAAGCATCCCAAACAGCATGATCATGCTGCCACCAGGCTGTGTGGTGGGAATGGTGTGTTTTTGATTATGAGTATTGTTTGGCTTATATTATACATGGCATTTACCTGTAGTCTGATGGCCTAAAACTCACATTTCTACCTCATCATACCAAAGAATCTTCTTCCAGCCTACTTCAAACATCTCCAATGTATTTTCTGCTAAGATGTCACATGCAATTTTTAAAAGTGGTTCACTCTTTGCAAATGTCCCATAAAGCTGCGACTGGTGAAGAACCTGGGCAGCAGAGTCTTCAATCTTAGCCACTGTACGTTGTGACTTCTTTAGAGTTCACATAGGTCTCATGGTGGCCTCCCTTACTGGTCTTCTTCCTCTTGCACAATCACTCAGTTTTTCTGAAAGGCTTGCCCTAGCAGATTTACAGCTCTGCCATTCCCTTTCCATCTCTTAATGATTTATTTAACTGGACTCCAAGGGATATTCCATGACTTGGACATTTTTTTGTGTCCATCCCCTAACTTGTGCTTTTCTATCCCATTTTCACATAATTGCTTGCTGTGTTCTTTTATCTTAATTGTGTAGGTTAGGCCACCATACTGACTCACCACAAGTTGGCCCTTCCAAACAAGGGTTACATATAGACAGTGTTCAGAAGCCATTAAGAAGGCGAACAGAATGTTAGGTTATATAGCACAATGTGTAAAGTTCAAGTCCTAGGAGGTGATGCTCAAGGTTTATAATGCACTGGTGAGCCCTCATCTGGAGTCCTGTGTGCAGTTTTGGTCTCCAGACTAGAAAAAGGACATAGCAGCACTAGAAAAAGTCCAGAGAAGAGCAACTAGGCTGATTCCAGGGCTACACGGGATAAGTTATGAGGAAAGATTAAAAGAGCTGAGTCTTCACAGTTTAAGCAAAAGAAGATTAAGAGGAGACCTGATTAAAGTGTTTAAAATTATAAAGGGAATTAGTCCAGTGGACTGAAACTGTGACTTTCAAATGAGTTCATCAAGAACATGGGGACACAATTGGAAACTTGTTAAGGGTAAATTACACAAAAAATATTTAGAAGTTTTTCTTTACACAGAGAATCATAGACACCTGTAATAAGCTACCAAGTAGCGTGGTAGACAGTAGGACTTTGGGACTTTCAAAACTCAACTTGATGTTATTAGAAGAATTAAGTGTATAGGACTGGCAAGCTATGTTGGACTGACTGGCCTGTTGTCATCTAGATTATTCTAAGGTTGTAACGTTCTAAAGGTGTATTTATATTACAATCAAGTGAAACCCTTTAGTCAGGCGATATCCATTGAACTAATTCCGTGAAGTCTAAAACTAATGGGCTGCACCAGTGATGATTTACCGGTGTCAAATCAAAGGGATCACAACTTTCAATTATTTGGTGTTTTATATTTCAATTTTATTTAAACCTATTTACAGAGATCTGTTTTCACTTTTAACATTACATTTACATCAACCTTTTCTGTTGATCAGTGTCAACAAAGCTAAATTAAATACACTGTGATTCAATGTTGTATAACAACTAAAAGTGAATACTTTTCATAGGCACTGCATAAATATTAAATGTGGCATACATGAAAGATGGTTATCAGCAAGAGTGAAAGGGAAGGTCTACAGGACAGTAGTTAGACCAGCTATGTTATATGAGTTGGATATGGTGGCACTGACCAGAAAGAAGGAGACAGAGCTAGAGGCAGCAGAGTTAAAGATGTTAAGATTTGCATTGGGTATGACAAGGATGGACAGAATTAAAAATGAGGACATTAGAAGGTCATTTCAGGTTGGACAGTTTGGAGACAAAGTCAGAGAGGCGAGATTGCGTTGGTTTGGACATGTGCAGAGAAGAGATGCTGAGTATATTGGGAAAAGGATGCTAAAGATAGAGTTGCCAGGCAAGGGGAAAAGAGGAAGGCCTAAGAGCAGGTTTATTTATGTGGTGAAAGAAGACATGCAGGTGATGGGTGTAACAGAACAAGATGGAGAAGACAGGAAGATATGGAACAAGATGATCAGCTGTGGCAACCCCTAATGGGAGTAGCCGAAAGAAGAAAAAGAAGATACCTGAGATATACATTTGTGACACTGAGGCTCATTTCAGTTACGAAAAAATTAATGCAGACTCAAAACAAAAATAATTACATAGTAAGTACTGATACATGAACTTTGAGGAATTACTACAAAAGATTGTTCCAAGCAACTCTTACTTAGGGTTAGTGCTAATTAAGTTGAATTGGGATGTGACAGAAACACAGAGGGCTGGATGAAGATCCATGCTGATGGGGAGAACATGCAAAGTCCACATAAACAGTGACTATGTTGGCAATTAAACCCAGAACTTCACAAGTGCCCATAATAAATTGTTGTACCTTTCCAGCTCTTGATTTATTTATTTGGATACAGAACTTCAATTACTCCAACAGTCAATCTTTGTTTCTCCTAGTAATCATGTCTAAACAAAATCTATTTTCTACAGTGCATTGCTATGTATGTTTACATATTTTTTGTTATAAATACTTTTACCCAAGGAAACTAACAAAATTAGGATACATGTTAGTAATTTACAGTTGGAACACAAACACGTAGATCAATGAACATGAACAGTATATCACAAATGGAGACTGTTCCAACAGCCTTGTGGTGTTTTTAAGGTCCAAAGCTCTAGCACAGGTTAAAATGAAATGCATCAGCAGGCACTGAGTAAAGAGAAGCATACGAAATTGAAAGATACATCTGAACAAGTTTTAAAAACAAATCCGTCCCATTTCAGTAATGTTCTTATTTTTTCAGTCACAATCACATGTGGACAAGGGGACATACTGTACAGTGTGTTCGGTACTAATTACAGTGCAAGCCACCTTATTAAGGCTGAACAGTCAAGTTCCAAATTGCCGATGAGAGACAACTACTAGGTTTTATCTCCTCCTTTTCCTTTTTGCAGAAAGTAAAAAACATGCTTTTCGAATGCACACTGCAACAGACAGCGGGACTTCAGAAATAAGGAGTTAGACCATGTCCTTGATTCCACCCTCATCATGGATTCATTGTGTGGCTCTGAGCAAATCATTTAAAGCGACAGAGCTCCAGTATTATAAGATAATTGTACAAGTATTATACACTTGGAATTTGCAAAGTACAGTAGAGTATTCAGTGTATGATTACAGAATAAGAAATGAGACAATCAATGGTACAACAAAAGCACAGGAAAGTAGGATAAAGTGGTATGGACATGTGACGAGGAGAGACAATGAATATGTGGACAAAAGAGAGATGGGAATGCAAGTACAGGAGGAAGAAATGGCAATGGAGGCCAAAGCAAAGGTGGACAGATAAAGTGAAAGAAGATCTGAAGCAAAAGGATCTGACTGGGGCAGAGGTGCAGGGCCAAGCTGTACGAAGAAGGTTGATCAGGCACATCGACCACCCGCAGAAGTGGGAAAGGATGAAAAAGAAGGAAGGAAGGAAGGAAGGAAGGAAGGAAGGAAGGAAGGAAGTGTATGGTGATAAAAATACATCATATTAAGAATAAATGTTCAAACACACAATAATGAATTACAAGAAGAAATAAATACTTCTTGAAAGACGCAGTGTGCATGTAGAATTTCCGTCCAAGCAGGATTACATGTGAAAGTGATAAATAAATCAGGCTTTCCGAATTTATGTACTATGGCCATAGCATCCTGATGGTTTTGTTGCATGTATCTTGGACTTCCTGCGATTTGTGGACGGTAATATGATCATTTTGCCTACACGTACGTTGTTATTTTCAGCGTTTGCTTGCAGTGTGTCTGATAGTTCCACGCGCAGATCTTGTTGATGTAATCTGAGATAGTTGAGACGCGCGCCCTCTGTTTTAACATACGCATCTACGACGTATTGTTGGAATAGTTTGCCACTGGAGTGCAAAATACTAAATGTATTCCTCATTGCTAATCTGTACGCATAAAATTGGCATTGAGTAAGCCTTATTCGCTTGGCGGTTCTTTTATCGGGAACATGTTGTAAATCTTTGTGCCAGCCAATGTCTCCATAAGGGAATAAAAGTGGGTAACCATCGGATCGCAATTCATATTGAGCATGGAAATCTGTTTACAGGAGTTGCCTATGGGATAGATGCAAATGTCCCTTTCAGCAGGCGTTTCACCATCTTCTCCGACGAAAATCGCTGCAACATCGGTCTGACATGTCGGGGCATTGTATCGTCGTAAATCCTGCCTAGGGTTTTTTTGAAAACCATTCGTACAGATGCTGTTGGATTGGACTGAGCGATTTCATGCATGTGTTTGTATGATTTAGCGAAGGGGTTGATGGTTCTGAGCATGGAATCTAGCTGGAGAAGTAGATTTTCGCTGCATGCAGAGTTTTCTTTATTTTGTAAGCGTACTTCAGTAGCTTGCGCTGTGTCAAAAACATACAACTGTCCAATTCCTGGAGAGGTAGAAGTGTTAGCATATAGTGGAGAGATTTGGTGATAAATTTGCCCGTGTATTTTAAAACAGTATGGTCCGTGGCCAGGAGGTTGAGTTATCTGTGCAGCCATGGAAGCAAATGCTAGAGAAGAGTTGTATTCTCGAAGGTGTTCACGATAATTTTTAGCTTCTGATGTTTGCTGTGTAAGAAGCTGTTGTAAAGACACAGGTGGCTGCCGCAAAGGTGGTAAAGCTACTTTACCGTTGTTGCAGAACCTTGAGTATTTGTTGGATGTACTGTATTACACTCAGCAGGCCAGTATAGTGCATAACATGGAAGAGGACGAATAGGAATCGAGAAATGCCGTGTCGGCTGCGTGTGGGCGGGACCGGTTTTGAAGTGGAAGCAGGACGAACCAGAAGAAAAATATATATAAGAGATGAATTGCACAGTATATTAAATAGACAGGGCGGCACGGTGGCGCAGTGGGTAGCGCTGCTGCCTTGCAGTTGGGAGACCTGGGGACCCGGGTTCGCTTCCCGGGTCCTCCCTGCGTGGAGTTTGCATGTTCTCCCCGTGTCTGCGTGGGTTTCCTCCGGGTGCTCCGGTTTCCTCCCACAGTCCAAAGACATGCAGGTTAGGTGGATTGGGGATTCTAAATTGGCCCGTGGGTGTGTTTGTGTGTGTCCTGCGGTGGGTTGGCACCCTACCCGGGATTGGTTCCTGCCTTGTGCCCTGTGTTGGCTGGGATTGGCTCCAGCAGACCCCCGTGACCCTGTGTTCGGATTCAGCGGGTTGGAGGATGGATGGATTAAATAGACACTTGGACTGCAGATATTTAATAGAAAAAACTATTCTGAACTACAGCATTACCTCTTATATGAAATGTCATGCAATTAAGACTGATTAGATGCAGCACTCAGGACATAAACTATAACATTCATTAAACAATGCCTATTGGAATCATTCTAAAACAAACCATATATTCATGACTGCAAAGTTTTAACTTAAACTATAAATCTCTATATCATACTTTCTTAAATACTTAAACAAGCTTTTATTTATCTGTTGAAGTCATTATTTGAAAAATCTCCAAGTTTTAGATGATATTAGTGCAAACTGCTAGGAATTAACTCTTTATTGATCCAAATCATTATCTTTTGCTTAATTTCTTTAAAATGTGCAAAAATCATTTTATTTATCAGCTTGGGGGTAATTAGGATCAGAAAGGACATCTGCCTGGGAAATTAAAACACAGATGTAATGTAAACATCACAGTGATTTTAATATTATTGATTATTTATAAAATCATTGTTAAATCTAAGTGAAGAAAAGTCTTTTAGGTGGGATGCATGCTGTACACAGACATAAAGAACAAATAAGAAAGAATAACAGAAGAGAGAAGAGTGTCACCCAGACAATACATCCTCATTCCCAAAAGAAATTTGGCAAGACCTCTGCGGACTGAACAAAAATCAGAAGCAGCTCTGCACCCAGACTTGTAGAGACTCATTTTCACCATCATCCATATCTTTGAAAAAGTATCATTAAATAAGACTCTTTTCAAATATATTGCAATAATTTTATACTGTGTAACTGAGTCCGGTTTAGTGATAAGAACACCTGGAGTGGGTGACTGCCATATTCCCACAGGGAGTAGCAGCTGAGAAGAGACGTCTCCAATAGGAAATATCACAGTGAGCGAGCACCTGATTTGGTGATTGGCACAGGTGTAGCTCAGGTCTGAAGACAATAGCTTTGTCTGCCTGTGCCAAGCTAGTCTTAAAGCATCTGTCCACGTGCAGATAAAGCTATATAAATTACGTATATATTAAAGTACAAGCAAATCCATTAAAAAGCAATCAGCAAATGTAAATGTATTCATTTAGCCAATGTGGCTAAGCAGTAACAGAATGGACCTTACAGGACAAGGCTGCCAGTTTGTCACTCCAACATTAGCAACGTGACAACAATTTACAGCACTTGGCATTTGCAGGTTTCTTTGACTAAAACATCATATAAATTGAAGTGTCCTAGTTAAATCAGTATGGCCTAGTGACTAGAGCAAGATTACTCTGTAGACTCAGAAACTGGAGATCAACAGTCAATGCAGGTTTTTGTTCCAACCATTTTCTTAATTAGTAAACAATTAGATAGATAGATAGATAGATAGATAGATAGATAGATAGATAGATAGATAGATAGATAGATAGATAGATAGATAGATAGATAGATAGATAGATAGATAGATAGTGTAATGGACAGCCGGGTTCCATGCCCGGCAGGGACGCCTCTGCTGCATCTGTTCCGGGGGAGCAGCCATGGACTGTTCAATACCTCCCCCGAGACTCTTGGGGGCAGCCTCCCTGGCGGCCAATGATTCCCCAACCCGGCACATGGCGATGGAGTCCTCCACAGCCTGGTTGGGGGCTCGGATGGCCGCCAGGGGGAGCTGCATGGACTTGGCAGCCCGGCTGGTCAATTCCTCAGCCCCACCCGGAAATGCAATTAGGTCCAGGTGATCAAGCACCTGGAATGCTTCTGGGTGGGGTATAAAAAAGGCCAGCCACCACCACTGAAGAGAGCCAGAGTCGGGAGGAAGGAGGACTAAGCTTGTGGAGGAGTGGTGGGAGAGGAGAAAGAGTGCTGTTGTTGTTGTGGACTTGTGTTTTGTGTGACTGTGTATTACCTGTGGGTCACGGGGAAGGCGTGCGCCCACGGGAGAAGAAAATAAAAAGTCCATTGATTTTATACGTGCCACTGTGTCCTTCTGTGCCGGGTCAGGCGCTTATATAGCGCCTTATTACAATAGATAGATAGATAGATAGATAGATAGATAGATAGATAGATAGATAGATAGATAGATAGATAGATAGATAGATAGATAGATAGATATTGTTAATGGAACATATTACCTTGCCTTGATTGTAACTGACTGCCATTTTATTTGTTTCATTTTTGTTTTTCTGGTAGCCATACAAAACTGAGATGCAAAGCGAGCCATCAGAAGATCAGGCTAAGCTGTTCAGTTAGTTCTTATGTGGCCATAACACAATATATGTCTTGTGAAGGTTTTAGAAATATTATAGTGTTCTGGTCCAAAAATGATTTGGTGGTGTTCTCAGGAATAAATAATCAACAGTTTTGGAAATGTCAGGTGTGACCTATAGAGTTAGAGCTAATGACCTGGAAATGTGTGGTGAAACTTGCTGAAGGTTGCCTACCTTTTATTTGGAGGAGATCCCATGATTGATGCATCAAAAAATAATGTGCTTGGACATGTTTTGATAAGAAGAATCTACTGTAAGTACCGATGTGTCACTTATAGATATTTGCTGTTGTTTTGTGAAGTAATATGTGAGAGCACATGAAAAATAAGAAGAGTGGTATAATGCTGTATCCGGTTTGCTCAGTCTGTGGGAGGGATCATCTCATTGGTTGAAATCTATTGTTTGAGACTTTTTGATTGATACATAACACTTGGGTATTCCTAATTCAAAATAATTACTGCGATTTTTTCAAGTATTTTTTTGTGACAATTTATTTTTAGTATACTTTCATACCAAAATAAAAGTCAACTGTAAAAATTGTAACAATTTAATTACTAGAAATGTGAAGTCGACACCTGTCACTTGTAATGGAGGTATTGTTTGTGTTAGTGTGCAGCATACTTCACCTGTATGATGTAGCAAAAGATTTTTAAATGATTGCTTAGCTCGGTACCAGGCTGCTTAGGGTGTAAGAGTTTGAAACCCTCAAGGCTTGCTTTGCATCTTACTGTTTGCAGTATGCGGGTATGCCAGCTGTCCACAAGACCAATGGCATCATAGCATCTCAGATGAAGCCCGGAAAATAATGAGGAATGACTTAAGCATATTTATGTTAGTTAGAATGCTCAGTCAGGGCTGGGTGGTCTTGTGGCCTTGGAACCCCTGTAGATTTTGTTTTTTTTTTGTCTTCTCCAGCTTAAGTGGAGTTGTTATTTCTATTTCTTTCTGTCCTCCTGGCCTTCTGACATTATAATCGGACTCATCTTTAGAGGCATAGAATGTGATATTGTATATAAGGACTATACTCTTCTATTGATTATATCCCTGTGTTTGGTAAGAGTGTTTAGATGTGTTTATTTTTATTAATTTCTTTTGTTATTTATTCAGTATTATTTTTAACTAAAATTAGTTGTTTTTTTCTTCTGTTGGAACTTTCTCTTTGTATCTTGTAAAACATTTTGAGCTACATCCTTTGTATGAAAATGTGCTATAGAAATAAATGTTGTTGTTGTTATCTGGCTGGTGCAGGAAAAAGGAAAACAATTACAATCTGTGAATGTTTGAAAAGCAAGTAGCCGGGCAAGAAATGCCTTGGTCCGGGAAATGACCAAGAACCCAACGGTCACTCAACAGGGCTTCAGAGGTCGTCTGCTGAGAATGGAGAACCTGTCAGGAAGACGACCACCTCAGCAGTGCTCTGCCAATCAGGCATTTATGGGAGAGTGACTAGATGGAAACCACTCTTGAGTAAAAGACATTCGACAGTTCAAAGGACTCAGAAAGCATGAGGACAAAGATTCTCTGCTGTCATGAGACAAAAATTGAACACTATGGGCAGAACTCCAACACTATTTGTGGTATAGACCAGACACTGCTCATTACCTGCAGTCACACACATGCGCTTAGGAGGCAGTCAACAAGCCCTGAGGTGAGTGAAATATCGTGAGACAAGGGGTTGATTTGCGATACTAACGCCTCTCTTTCTTTTTCGTCAGACAAAAAGAAGAAAAATAACGTACCTTCCATACTTCCGGGTTCCCAAGATGGCCACCATAAATGGTTGAGAGGAGAGCAGGACTTGAAAACATCTCTTGGCAATAGTCTCGTCTCAAGATTTTCTTTTATAATAGAGAGACATATAGAAATATTTCTATTTTTTTCTAAAGCTGCAAATGCTTTCCTATTATTTTCCCCTTTTCCTATGTAGCTTGCTCCCTTCATTTAACCCTAATAGTGACAATTAACAATCAACATAGCAGACACCCAAGATGATGAAAGTTGCAACGACTTCAGTGTCAGACCTGCTAATTAGTAAATAATCAATTAAATAACCAGAACACCTGGAAAAGTAGAATGAAAATTAGGTTGAAAATACTGTTAACAATTAAAAAAAAACTACATATTCCCCATGTAACTACTTATTACATTGTAATAAAAATCTGCCAAACTTATTTTGTAATTTCTACATTGACTCTAAAATACAGAAAGAGGGAAATAGTGATTCACTTAATTAGGCTAAGAGTCTAATGAAAAATGGAAATTGGTTGGAACAAAAACCTGTAGCCACAGTGGGACCCTAAGACCAAGTTTGGGAACCACTGTTCTAGAACATCCTGATTCAATTGTGTACAATTGGACAGACTGACTATTATCTACTAAATGAGTGGAGTGTTTCAACTTTCAAATGATACCACATTCCACTTTCTAAATTTTTGATTTTTTTTTAATGTAAAGATGTTTTTGAATTTTGCAGCTATTGGTGTTTTAATTTGAATACTGTGAGGGACGGCCGGGATGCCTCCTTAATGGAAAGACACGGGGAGATGATTTATGAAGAGGGTGCTATCTCCCCCAAGCTACTATTTGGCAGGGTTGCAATGGCACCTCACATTCCCACAGGGCTGTATGGGAATTGGTATTTGTCGGCTCAGCCCTGTTGGGGTTTGGGGGTGTTGCCAGGAGAAGCTTGCTGAGCCCTTTTATATAGGGAATCTGCCTTACCCGGAAGTACTCCCGGGCCACAATTACGCAACACTAGAAGTATTTCCGTGATTCTGAGTATAAGGAACAGCTGCATCTCATTTAGGGAGCCAGAGTCAGAGAGGAGGAAGCTGTGACAGAGAGAGAGGTCAGAGGGCTGATTACCACTGAGGACTGTGACTGTGCTTAGTGTTTGATGGCACTGTGCTTTGGTGGTGGGAACAGTTGCTGGAAGCATTTCCCATGAATAAAAGCTTTTGTTTGCACTGGACATGTGCCTTGTGTCGGTTTGTGTCTGGTGTTGGGGTGCTGAGTGCCCCCTGGTGGTCACAATACAGAGTATAATTTCTCTACCAACTATATATATTCTGACTGAGTAAGATTTGCTCTTCAAAATGATATATGTGCCAGGGGTCTTCAATAATGGATCTCTATGCTATAGACACTTATAGACACTCCTGTTCTTTGTGCTGCTTTCAAAAATAAAACGAAACATATTACTTGTAAATATTTCATAACAATTTTTTCTCTGGGTATTCCTGACACAGTCACTGACAGTTTAATAGTATTTAGAAGCTTATTTCAAAACCTTTTGAAATTGAATACATGTAAAGTTCGAAAATACTGAAAGAGGAAGGCCTGACCTTTATTTTGAGGGGTAGAACATGAATATTGAGCAAAGGATGATAACGTTATTGCCAGTTAAAACAAAGTAGCAGAAAATGGACATAAATGAGGCTGAGCTTAAAGGGAGGTGAACTATCCTTCTATTAATCCATTCATCTTTAAACATGTAAAGTTATGAATTGTTACAACCTATCTCACTAGCATTAACTGGAAAGCAATGATCAGACCTAAATGGGAAGCCACACCAAGGCTGTTGATGTTGTGAAGCCCGGGCGCATACAGTCGCCCTAACCCGACACAGACAGGTGGAGACACGTGTTCCAGCACAACACACACCTTTATTCTTCTGTGGGGAGGTGCTTTTGTGTTTGCTCCCCACTACTCAACAGAATACAAATAATAACAGTTACAACACAGTCCTTCTGCCTCCAGTCCTCCACACAGGCTTTGTCCTACTTCCCGCCGATTCTGGCCAATGAATAGTGGCAACTGGCCTCCTTTTATAGGACACCCAGAAGAACTCCAGGTGTCCAACGACCTTCTTCCAGCAGCATTTCCTGGTGTGGTGGAAGTGCCTACAAACAGGGCCCAGCAAACGTCCAGGCGCCCCCTGATGGTGGCCTCAGGTCCCAACAGGGTTGAGTTTCCATGCACCAAATCTGTGGCTCCAGTGCGAGGCCAACGGTGCAGCCATCAATTGGTCTGGGGGAGAAAATGTCCTGAAAAAGCTTTTTCCCCCGGTCCTTCTATTGTCAGGGCGTTCTGGCTGGCCACAACAATGTGTTAAAGAAAACCAGGGAATTGGAAGAAATCCCAGGCGCACAAGCAGAATATAGGTAACCGGCCATTTAAACCCAAATTTCTAAGGTTGCGAGGTAGCCAAGTATTGTATCTCCATGTCTTCCATTTTCCAAATGTTAAATAAGGAATTATTCAATATTTGAAAGCTCTTTCTGTGTAGGGTGACACTGTTAGGAGTACAATAGCTTGTCACCATCAGAGTTGGCACAAGACAAAGGGAAGAGAGGGAGATCTGGTAGTTCAACCTCGGCACAGACAGACACGGACACAATGTTCCAAAAAACACACTCTTTACTAATAAAAGTCCAGCACACAACTCAGTGCCCGTGCACCAAACACCCTTCTTCCGTCCTTTTCTCTCCTCTCCGGACTTCTCTTTCCACCTTTCCACACTCTCGTCCTGAGCGTTGCCTTCTTCCTCCCGACTCGGCTCGTCTATCTGAGGGAGGCGGCCTCTTTTATAATCACCCAGATGTGCTCCAGGTCCTCTCTGACGACCATCCGGCAGCACTTTCTGGTGTGGCGGAAGTGCCGCTTGAGCACCCGGAAGTACTCTGGGTGTTCCTGGAATTCCTTCCTCCAGCACTTCCGGGTGTGGCGGAAGTGCTGACATCCAGGGCTCTCCAATCCTCTGGGCGCCCCCCTGTGGTGGCCACAGGCCCCAATAGAGTTGATCTTCCATGCTCAGTTCCCGTGGCCCCCATATAGACCAGGGCGGCTGCCCTCTCGTGGTCCAGGGGAGGTATAAACCCTCTCCTGATCATTCTAGGTCTCCCGGCCGGGCATGGGTCCTGGCCATCGGCCACAGAGACTTACACTACTTTTTTCACTTTATATTACATAGCATATTTGGAAGAAATTGCAGAGCATGGTTTAAATTATTAAAGCACAATAACTGCACTAGAGGAACCATCCATTTTCTGAACTTGCTTATTCAATTTAGGATCACAGAAAGTCAGATACAAATAACCATAGCATAAGGCTCAAGGCTTTAACCATCCCTGGGCAGATGCATTGACGTATTCTGATACTGACAGGTTTACCTTCAGCCTACTACAGTGGTGGGATAAGTGGGTTCACAAAACAGCTGACTTTTTCTGGTAGATTGAAAGAGGTAATCATTAATGGTGCCTAACAAAAGAAACTGTAGCAGGCTTTAGGCTCGTTGGCACTGAATAATGCCACTTATACATAATCTGAGGTACCAAGTTCTAAAAGAGGCAGGTGACAGTTCTGAGGGCTGGATTCAGTAGTGGGCACTTAGCCTAAACTTGATAATGAGCAAATGTATTGGATGAAAGACTTTAATGTCTGATTTCTAGGTTTATGAAGCAGAACACAAGAAAAGATAAGAATAAGAAAGGAACAAACCTCCCATTGGGCTTGTATGGCCCTTACGAGTGGCTTGGAACTAAAATAAATCAGTCTTTATTTCTCAGAGTGCCATTTCACATTGTCCTTTACATAATGTAAGAGAGGATGATGAAGTGTGCTATTGTTAGAAAAGGATAAATCAAAAATATAGTGGGGACTGAGGGAAAAATGAAAATCACTGGAGCGGGCTTATAGAGAGCAGATCAGGTAAAGCTGTGCGAGGGTGATATCCTGTCAGGCTGCATGCCAGCACAAGTATTAATCTGTCCATTCATTCACATAAACGTACAGAGTACAGGCTGGCAGGGAGGGTTTTTCGGTGGTTAAATGCCAGGCTGGATGCTACAGTGTGTGAATCTGGTACATTCTTATAAGAATTACAAGGTATAGTACATTGTGATGAGGGTAAATGCTTACATCATTATGAAAGATCCTGACATTCTCAAACTTGCTTCTGGGTTGCTAGTGGCCAGAGCTGAAGAGCAAAGCAAGATCCAATCCTGGAAGGCGCGTCACAAGGCCCACTTGTACACAGCTATACTCACACTTACACAAGACCAATTTAACGTCACTAACTAAACTAACATACTTGTATTTGAAATTATGAAAGATGCCAGTTAAAATAAAGTAACCTGTGACAAGGTTACTGTCCCCTTCGCATGTCATTACAGTATTTTGTCATTGTTAAGGACCTGTCACATTATGTGACTTTTCGGTCTCACACTTCATTTACATAATCTTAGAGTAGGGTTGGGCAATGTCAGACCTGGAAGGCCACAGTGGCTTCTGATTTTCGTTCCAACCAAATTACTTAATTAGAAACAATGATGTGCGGTGAGGTTCATGGCTGATGAGGCACTGACTCACTCCTTCAGAGTCAGATTTACAAATATATAAACCCAAAAGAGTAGCTTATTCACTATTCAACTGGCAGCATGCACATTGACTACTGGTTATAGTTCATATCTCATCGCCATTCTTTATACACACATAGGTAAGGTATATGTTTGGTATAACGGCGAGAGAGCGGAAATTGCAAAATTCCACAATTCAGACTCATTCAATACAAACGAAAATATTGAGTGATGTACAAAAAGATGGGTTTCAATTCTGACCTTAATTGAAATATTTAGTTGTTTTTAAAGCTTTTAATTCTGATGCTTTAATCAATTTTAATATAGACTGTTCAACAAAAGGATAACAAAAAAAAACAAAAGAATATTTAATTTAAGGTCAAAATTTAGTTTTTAAATATTGGATTGTTTTTTTCTTAGTCAGATTCCATTTTTTATAAATTGAAAACCGTTTATGGTCTTACCTTTATTTGTAAATGAAGTCCAGGCGCCTATCCTTCTACACGAAAATCTCCGTCAATTTCTTGTAAATGTCCTCCGTATTTTCCTTTAGTTTTAAAAATCTTAATCTTCCATTTTGGCAGTTAGTAGGAATGAAAATAAAAACAAATGGACCGCTGCAGTGCAATAGACTTTCTGATATCGCTAACTTATTGGCTCTTCCACGTAGAAGAACAGCAGCAACAAGCACCTGTTGGGCTCACATGCACCCTCTTCAGTGCAGCACGGTACTGTTTGCCTCACCTTGTGCCTTTTCACTGCGGTTTTATGTCTGATCAGCGAGACTAAATATGTCACACAGATTCAGTAAAGATATTCACCAGACTGTGGAAAGTCAGGGTGCATAATAAACGTGTCAGCAAACATTACATTGGCGACATACAGAAAGACAGCACCAGGCACGCGCCAATTGCAGGCATCAACCCAGTGTGTGAGGGAGAGCGCAGTCTGAGGTGAGGTGAGGCTCGTCGCTGCTGCACCTCGCATTTCTCCCCTGTATTTGAACAGGAAATGCGCCAATTCAGGGATAGCACACACCTATGGACAAATTTATTTTGTGTTATCATTATTAATTTTTCTACTTTTCATGATGACAGTTCCACTGACTACACGTCCCTGATTAGAAACCAATCCTCACCAGTCTCAGACCTTATTTAATTTTATGGCTTGTTTTTCTTTAATTTTAGGTTCTTGTATCATAGATTTTTTCCTTTCCAAGGTTATCGTCCAATTGATTTGAAGCCTAATATGTGTGAAGATATAATGAGAAATGTCACACTCATAAAGATTTGGTTTTGATTTGGTTTTGGAATGTCCGGGTATTCGATAAAGACTGATACCAAGATACGTAATCATCACAAGGACAACAGGATCGTGAGATGACTGGATTTATATACACAAGACGGACAGGAAATGATGTACATAAGGAATGATGGGAAAACAAAAACTTGACGAAGACGATTTGGAAATCGAGGAGCCGGAAGTGAAGTCATCAGATCAGGTCGGAAGGAAGGTAGTTGTTGTTATGAAACACAGAAGAAGGATCGCTGGTGCATCTTTAAAGCGGTGCGTTTATTCACTAAAAAAGAGAGAGGCAGTAATACTCTGTTCCAAACCCGCTTTCTTTGAATTATTGCATTTCGCTGAGTCCGTTGGGTGCTCCCTAATCTTGTGTGTGTAACATATGGATAGTTTTCAGTCTGTCACATTTTTCTCTTAAATGTTTTATTAAACCAAATAGTACCCGATGAATCCACTCAGGTGTAAATGAAAACAAGTTAGATGGAGAACTGCTGGCTCCTTTGTCATTTGCATCTTAAATTGTTAACAAGGAGCTGTTAAAAACAGTGAATGCAGCTGTTTAAAACTGAAATAAGCAATTAAAGGTGAGGAACCTTAAAAGTGAGACTACTAAAATGAAGCATCAAAATGTCACTTGAGCAATAAGTGCTTTATCACCAATAATTGACTTCTCATTAAGAAACTGAGTTGGAACAAAAGCTGCAGCCACTGCGGCCCTCCAGGACCAACATTGCCCACACCTGTCTTAGAGAGTTGGAGGCAGTAGCAGCACAGTCCCTTGAACCCCAGTCTGACATACTGAGCGACTCCGTCCGACCAGTCTGCGACTCCCTGCAGATTTTATTTTTTTCTCTCCAGCCGTCTGGAGTTTTTTTTTGTTTTTTCTGTCCCCCCTCGCCATTGGACCTTACTCTTATTCTGTGTTAATTAATGTTGTTACTTTGTCTTTTATTTTTCTTTTCTTCCTCATGTAAAGCACTTTGAGCTACATTATTTGTATGAAAATGTGCTATATAAATAAATGTTGTTGTTGTTGACAATAAGATATAAGGGTGGCCTGGGTGTTTCTTTCTTAAATACAACAACAACAACGTTTAGGACGCAGCTCAAAGTGCTTTACAACATGTGAAAGAAGTAGTTACAGGAAATGAAAAACAAATTACATTTAATTTAAAAAAATAATGAAAAAAAAAGTATGCAAAAGATAAATAAATCACGCACACTTCCATAAGATAGATAATTAATAATTAAGTGAAATAGAGTCCTTAAAACACAGAATTTAGTTTTTTTAAGTTTCTCCATGTCAGTCTGATGATAAGGTCAGATGGCCAGGGTGCACAGAAAACAATTTAAAAAGTCCAGTTAAGATGGAGAAAAAAGCAAAATCTGCAGGAATTCAAGACCAAAAGACCACCCAAGCCAAACCCCCCACCCCAACTCCTCCCCCCATGGTCATTTTGCCTAACATAAATATACTTGAAAAGTTCTTTATTGGTTCTTTTTAGGTTTTATCTTAGAGGATTCGACATATTGGGTCTTGTGACAAGTCATTCAAACATCACAGGAATTTGATCAGGTGGTGATGGAGTGGTCGTAATCCAAAATTCCAAATGCTTTTTGAGCACTGATATGATGCCACCTATGTTGCCTCTAATTTTTTTTTTTACTGCTGAGCAGATGCAAACAACATATCTGGATATATCAAACGGATTTATTTATTTTGAGAAACAACAAGTGCCACAAAGCACTATCATTCGATTGACTATCGAACCCCCAGTGAAGTGCCTTAACAATGGCCCGATGCTGTTTGGCAGCTTCAGTATGCTGCACGGGAAAGAGTAGGGTGAAACAATAACTTCTGTGTGGCAGTTAAAAAGAGCTGTCTGGCTCCTGTAGTAAAAAAACATTGGACTACACAAGTGAAAAATTCCATAGCAGGGAGCTCATTTATAAAAGTTTTACTTGGATTGGAACGTGAAAATATGCATACATCGAAAAATAGGAAAGTTAACATGGCAAAAAAAAAATCTGGTGTAAAAACATCTTTGCATAAACTACCTTTATAAATCACAGTCATCTTGTGAATGTGTGTATGTAAACACATCTCTAAACTCAAACTGACATGCAGATGAGTTGCACATTGATGGAATGTCACAGCTTACAGCTAACAAAAGCAGCTTCATTTTTGCTGTGTACATTAGAAAAACCAGATGCTGCTACAATTTGTCTGTTTATGCGAGTACAAACATGTTACATTTAATGCATGTGAGAAACCTGAATGTAGCATTTCATCGGTTGGTTAATGGCTTCCAAGGAAAGTGGGCATGATGGAGTGAAGGTTGGCTGAGATATTCCTGACCTGTCGACAGGGTTGCTGAGAAGTGACAACAGGTAGCCAATTCAAATTGACGAATAACCAAAAAAAGGTTTTCAGTGCAAATACGCAGCATTGGCCCTCTTGAAAGGGAGCTAAAATAGTCTGTACATCATATTCATCACTTTTGGGGTTTATTGTGTTTGTCACATCAACGCACATTATACCAACGGCTCACATGAATTATAAATGTGAGTCATCATTTAGCTGCTTTGGCTGCATTTCCCTGCTTGATTCTGTGTGTCCCCAAGATATCACAAATTATATATAGATGCTAATATTCCAAAATCGGAAAATATCCAAAATACTTCTGATCCCAGGCTATTTCAGGTTAGGGATACTCAACCTGTATAATGTCCACCCATTTGCATCCTGGATTATCTTCACACAATGAGTGCTACTGTCATAAGAAATCTGCACTGGGCATCCAGGATGCAAACTCAGGCCCTCACTCGATGCCAAAAGCAAATGTCCTTAGCCAGTTGAGAATAAGAATAACACTGCCAGTAAAAGCAACTTATGGAACTTCTGACTGCGAGGGCATTCTGCTTGTGTGCTGTTGCACTTTCATGCTTTCATTTGTTTTCAAATACACGTATCCACCTTAAAGTGACGAGGGGACAGAGCCTGAAGGGGGCACTAGAACGGTGCTCTCACACACTCACCCTCACTCAGCCAGCACCAGTCAGTCTCTTGAGAAAATCCAACACAGACATTTGGAGAAGGTACAAGCTCTGTGCATTCAGTGACCAGGCCAGGATTCAAACAAAGGGCTCCAAAGCTGTGAGGTGTCTGCAGCATTAATTACTGTGCCGCCAAGCCACTCAAAACAAAATGGTCTCAGCCTGAAGAACTAAGCCACTATTTAGAGAATTATAAATATTAAGTGTAGACAATTCGATTCTACCAAATTGAGGGAGGAACAAAAGATTTGAGTGTGAAGGCAAAACAAAAATAAATCTCTTGAAAATGAGAAGCTCCATAGCATTACTCATAAGAAAGTAAAAAAAAAACAGAACCAAAGTCCAAAACGTAAATCTTGGATTTCACAAAGAGTTTTTTTTAAGCAGGACACATGTTGTAAGTTTTGACCTTTAACTGAACAGTAAGGAAGAGAATAAAACAGGAAGACATAAGCAGCGTGTGGGCGGCTGGCATTCATTAAGACGTTGTGCTGTACTTTGTATAAAGAGGCAGGGAAAACCAGATTTAGAAAGTGACTTCTTGTTTATTGACATGGAAGCTGAATGAACGCCTTCAGAAGTTGGAGCTGGACAAAGACTGAAGCCGGGCTTGTTGAGAAGCTACTGCCATTCTGACTTGCCTGGCTATGACCTGAGAAAATACTCCTGGATTGGGTCCCAGCTCAGCCATTGAGAAGAAAGTGGACTTCCTTAGTAAAGTAACAGATTAGAACTTCCATGCAGGAGTTTAGACTGCCAGCCCAGATAATGACTCGTCATAAGTCCTCAAGCAAATCTCAGCCTGTCCTTCAATTGATGAGCAGCTAGAAAAGCTGCTTTAACAACAGGAAATAAATTAACAAGAAAACTGTAAACTTTCCTTTAAGCTAGCAGATCAATAAGAAATATAGATGTGGGTACCTTTATTATCATGGGAGGCAGGGCAGTTAAAATGATGTCCCACGGCACACAATTCTCAGTTTAAATCGCAGTCTGTGTGGAGTTTCTCGTCATGTCTGTCTGTACTTTTCAAGATCATGTAGCTAATCAATGGATAGACTTTTAAAACTGTCAGATTCTAGGACGTGTTAACTGGTAGTGTCACTTCCTCCAAACCTCAATCCTCAACACAGCAGATATGTCTGGAACTGTCCTTCCTTCCTCTACCAATTGTATCTAGCAAGGGGCACAAGCTCTCTTGTTGGAATGAGTTCTTTTGTGATTGTGGCATGTTACATAACCCGAAACTACATAGATATAATATAAAAAGGCGATACCCCTCCCTTAGTGATGCGGTGGTAAGAAATCACATAGGAGAAATAACTTAGCTTTCTTTAGATAGATAGATAGATAGATAGATAGATAGATAGATAGATAGATAGATAGATAGATAGATAGATAGATAGATAGATAGATAGATAGATAGATAGATAGATAGATAGATAGATAGATAGATAGATAGATAGATAGATAGATACTTTTTAATGACAGTTTACGTGGCATAATAGACGAGGAAGCCATGACAAGAACCCATTTTGGGAGTGGGAGTCCGATGTGTAGAGTCTGCCATTTATGTCGCTGCGTTGGAAGGATTTTCCGGATCAGATGACGTTATCTCCCATCCATCCGTTGACTTCAAAGGTGTGCCGGGCAATGTTCCAAGGCTTTATACTCTTCCTTCATGTGCAGGCCCCCACTTCAGTGAATCATGCCATTCCCAAATAACACACAGAGATATACAGTTTCATGCTGACTTTGACACACAGAAATGCCCATTTCGCAGTTGCCCCTGTCTTGCCTAGCAGTTCTTATATAGTGAACTCCTGTGTGCTAAATCTGGCTTTGTGTTAGCTGTACATGTGAGTAGAAAGAAAAGTGGATTTATAAAATATTTCTGAACAGAGCACAGTGACATATTAAAGTTATATACTTATTACACCAATGATCAGCTTCACTGGAGTGCAGCGAACATGTCTCAGTGTGACCCAGTCAGTTGATCAGTGCTCTTGTCAATGATTGGTGGAGAGTTTCTTTTTTTGTTGTATTGTTTATTCATATTATGGCCCATAGCTCTAGAGTAGGGGTGGGCAAAGTCATTCCTGAAGGGCCGCAGTGGCTGCAGGTTTTTGCTGCAACCCATTTGCTCATTAAGAAGCCCTTATTGCTTAACTCTTTGAGGGCTAAATATTTTTTCCAAAAAGCAATGATTTCACTCAGAAGTCAACATAAAACATCTGTTGCTGTATGCTGTGGTTGTCAGTTTGCCAAGAATGCGCGGCTTGCTTGCTGCCAGGCTGTCTTTGTGAGGCTGGGACACGGGCGCAGTGTGTTACAATCTGGTTTCTACCTCTTATCATTGTTAAGTGGCAGTCATCCCTGGCGAACATTGTCAGTGCCATGGCTAGCTGGGAACCAATCAGCTGAAGCTGGAACCTCACATTCATCTTTGATCGCTTGTATCAAAAACTCGAGTCCGAGAAGTCATAGTCCAGTTCAGAGATAATAGGCAATAAAGTCATTCACGGAGTGTTTTGCTTTACACATTCTCTTTGATCTCTCGCCAGATGTCAGTGCCGTTTTTGCCGTCGTGTGTGCCTTGCTACTCACGAGAGTGCAGGGAATCTCGGTCAAACTAATGAATCTAACTTTCTTTCTAGTAATGAGAGTCCAACTAAAATGTAACGGTGGGTTTTGTCATAGTTTACAGTCAATTACCATCGTCAACTCCTCCTTTTGACAAAAGTCAACATCAGCACTGAAAGAGTTAAGCAAAACTTCTACTTCTTTTTAGTTGTCTCGCTCTCTAAGATTTCGAACACGAATTGCTTATTTAGTCTAAACAGCTGTATTCTCGGTTTTTAATTGCTCCTTATTAGCAATAAGATGCAAATGACAAAAGAAACCAGCATTTTTCCATGTACACTTGTGTGTATTTATCATGCACTATTTGGTTTAAGTAAATACTTGATAGGAAAGTGAAGAGAAAAAAGTGAAGGACTGAGAATTACTCATCAGTTTAAGACTTGAAATCATTTGGATGATATCCTTAGAAAGGAAAAAAAAATCTAGATTATAAGAATGACCTGACATGGCAGAGTTAGAGCACTAACAAGCCATTAAATTAAATTATTGGCAAGGATTGTTTTCTAATTAAGCAACTGGGTTGGAACAAAAATCTGCAGCCATTGCGGCCCTCTGGGACTGACTTTGCCCACCCCTGCTCTAGAGGCTGTGTCCTGTTTTTGGGAAGACAAAATATAATAGATTTTGTGAAAAAAAGGTTATTTGGAATAAAACTTGGTGATTGGGACTTGGGCCCCTCACAGTGTCTGTTCTGTTGATGTTGAGGAACTAAGCAATGGACGAAAGATAAGAAGAAGGCACTTGTTTTTGGTAGGGAAAGATTATACATACTAACTATTCAGCAGAACACACTCACACTTGAACAATTTGGAGTTATCACTAAACCTAACAGACACACACACTTACATTTTTGTAAGGGTGGAGAAAACTGAAATACCCTGATGAATTAGGCCATGGGCACAGAAGAATGGGCAAACTCAACACAGACAGTGACCAGGCCAGGATGTGTTGCGCATCTCCTTGAGCAGTAAAGCATAAGAACTAACTTAAGTGCCATTCACTGTTTCTGTTTTCCATTTAAAAACTTGTCTTGTTACATTTTAATGTGTTAGACCCAGCTACAATGGTTAAGTATCAGATCTCATCTTCAAAAGTCTCCAATTTAGATTCAAAAAGAGTTGAAAGCATTTTTGAAATGTCACAAGATTTTAAGGGCATCCAGATGTAACACTTTGCTGTCTCTGAAGGCTCAGTTAGATATTTTAAGAACTATAGCAGCAGTGATGTTATATGGTGAACAAAATGGTTTTCTGGATAACGGATACCTAGGAGATTACAGTACAAAGCCCTTGTCACTAGGCAAGGATGCTTTGGTGTTATAGAAGTTATGAGTTACACTGCAAAGCTATTGTAACAGCATAACATCAAAATAAGAAAAAAAGTAAGCAGGCCTCACAATATCATAAGCCAGATCAGACTTAGTAGATCTGTGTCATGAAATGGAGACAGGACCATAGCAAAAATGGTGTGAGGTGTTTAAAAATGCACCAGAGCAGACCAGGATCTCCACTAGTCTATCCACATTAACCACACCATAGTCTTGCAGAGCCAGACATAAATCATATACATCTGAAGACAACAATGAGTGAATTTTGCATAAAAGTGGGTGGGAACAATTAAATGTCTCACTGAGCATCACATTTCTAAACCAATCCAACTCCTCATGAAGAGGTGGTGTGGAATGAAGAGGTGGTGATTTTGAACGGCAAAGAACAGTGGGCCACTTGTTAACGTGATCCAACAGATGGAAAGCTTATGATTATGATAAACTTGCAACAGCTGAGAAGCCTCCTAAAAGACCCCATTTCACCATATAAATGTGTGTTGCATATGTGGAGAGCACATTATATGCACTGCAGTGGGCTGGCACCCTGCCCGGGATGTGTCCCTGCCTTGGGCTGGGATTGGCTCCAGTAGACCCCCGTGACCCTGTGTTAGGATATAGCAGGTTGGAAACTGACTGAATGACATTATATGCATTAAAAATAAATGTAACCTGTTGCAAGTGAGAAACCTTTCTATAAAATCAGATTATACATTGCTAACCAAAGAATTCATTGAACTAGTGGAAGAAGTCAAATCAAATTTTATTTGTCACATACTAATTGTGACCAGTAAGGGGCATGGCAGCACCTCAGACTCCAGTCACAGTGCACATACATAGCCAAAGGTTCGAAATAAAGTACATTTTATTATATAGAAATACCCAGGTCTTTTCTTCAAAAAAATACTCACAAGCACAATTCACATTTTCGTTTTCCCCTACTCTCCTCCAGGCAAGCCTTGATCTCCACCTCCCATCTCTAACTCGCCTGGATGAGATTGAGCAGCTTCTTTAATGCCAGACCCAGGGGTAGTTCCGGTGCCACATGATTACATCCTGGAAGCACTTCTTGGTCAGGCAGAACCTCCTTAAAATGTGTAAGTCCTCTCCCCACAGCTTCCTCTGATTGTATCCATGGTCCCCGACAGGGCTGTCTATCAGGATTACAACTCCCAAAGTGCCGTGCAAGTGCACAAATGGGTAGGACGGATGCTATCATCTGGTATAATGGGGGACTACGTGGCCCCAAGAGATCTTTCCCTGTCCTTCTATTAAATCGTTCTGGTCAGGAAAGCTATCCATAATTACCCTGGCTGGGATGCCTGTCCATCCAAATCCTTCCCTTATAGTCACCAATCTGGGTAAAGAACCACCCTCTCTCCTAGTTGGGATGCCAGTCTGTCCACCACAACTCTATAAATATCAATAAATATCAATATGTACAATGACAACATTATCTACTCTATATATATAAAATACTAAGCCTAAAAGTGCAACAGTGATGTTTTTAATATCACGTTTTTTGTCCTGCTTTAAATCGGGCTTATTTTAAAACCTACATACAGTGGAACCTCGGTTCATGAACGCCTCGGTACACGTACAACTTGGTCTACGACCAAAACGTTCGCCAAACTTTTGCCTCGGTTAACGACCACACACTCGGTATACGAACAAGCCAGTTTCCCGTTCGGTTTGTGCACACTGATGATTTCCGCACGTGTTGCATTGTTCTCGGTCAGACCTGAACTGCTGAACTGCTGCAATGTAGAGAGAGAGAGAGAGAGAGAGAGAGAGAGAGAGAGAGAGAGAGAGAGAGAGCAGGCTCGTGTGCTGATGAGAGAGAGAGAGAGAGAGAGAGAGAGAGAGAGAGAGAGAGAGAGAGAGAGAGAGAGAGAGAGAGAGAGAGAGAGAGCAGGCTCGCGTGCTGATGAGAGACAGAGAGAGAGAGAGAGAGAGAGAGAGAGAGCGCGTGCAGCTGAGAGCGAGCCTGTACGTACAGCTGAGCAGGGAGCCTGGGTGTTTGTCAGTGTTATTCAATGTTTTTACATTAGTTTACTATTAAACTGTGCATTCTATGGTGTCATTAACTATATTTGTGCTTAAAAATATTTTTAAAAATATATTTACATACAGTTTGTACGGTCTGGAACGGATTAATTGTATTTACATACAATCCTATGGGGGAAATTGCTTCTGTTCACAACCAATTCGGTTTACGACCAGAGGTTTGGAACGAATTATGGTCGTGAACCGAGGTTCCACTGTATATATGTTTGGTGTCATTCTTTTCAGAATTTATCGAACTTTAATGTGATGTTGTTAGATTTTCAGATTCTTATTCTATTTTTAAATTATAAACTAAAAAATATCAAGAACTCACGTCTCGCGAGATGGGACTTTGTGCCTAAAGATTTAACCACGCCTGGGACCGGAAATAAAACACAAGCAGTAGGACAGCTGCTGTACAGGCTTTTAAATGTTTGAAGCGCCGCACAGGATGCAGATCACGCAACACGGCAGCAGCAGCAAGCCAGCAGCTGATTGAGAAAAGAGGAGGTAAAAAAAAAACTGTTTTTGTTTCCCAATGTATCACCGTTTAAGAGGGGGTTTCGGAGGAGTGACCGCGTCTCCTTGGGGTGCGTTCAGCTCCCCTCTTCACAACACGAGTGGCAGAGACGCGAAGTGGCTGGCGAGTGAAGCGAGCAGGGGCGAACCCCCTAGTATTAATATTATAAAATCACATCTTTATATATTGTGAAATAGACGCTATATAGCGCCCGACCCGGCACAGACAGACACAGAGGCACTTGTAAAAAACACAGAGACTTTTATTATTCTTCACCTGTGGGGAACGTCTTCCCCGTGAACCCCACAGGCAATACACATTCCCAAGCACTTAACCAAACAACCAACCCTTCCTCTGGCACCACCACCACTTCTCCCAGGCAACCTCATCCTCTTCCTCCCGATTCTGGCTCCTGAGTGGTGGTTGCTGTCTCCTTTTATAGTTCACCCGGAAGTGCAGCCGGAACTCGGTGATCAAGCACCTGGAGCACTTCCGGGTGTGATGAATATGCTGCCCACACGGGCTCAGGAGTCCCAAACACAGCACCCCCTGGCGGTGCCTGTGGGACCCAACAGGGCTGCACCCAACTCCAATTCCCAGGGAGCCCTGCGGGAACCCAAGGCACTGCTCCAACCCAGGGAGGCGGCTATCTAGCGTTCTGTCTGTCTGTCCATTTTCCATGAGAGAACTACTTAAAGGATTTAGATCGTTTTTTTTCTATAATTTGCTTGAACATTCCGGTAGATTTTGCGATTTCTCTCACTGCGCTAAGTATCATAGTTGCGATACCAATTTATTTGCGTGAATCCAAGAGAGACTCATTGGGCTGCGGGGAGGGGGCCCTCCTCACTCACACACCAGCCTTGGGGTATGTTCCTTACCTCTGCTTAGCTAGCGAATGAGAGAACTACTTAACAGATTTAGATTGTGTTTATTTCCTATAATTTGCTTGAACATTCCGGTTCATTTTACGACTTCTCTCATTAAGCTAAGAATTATAGTTTGCTTGCAGGAGCGATATATTCGCGCTAATCCGAGACAGAGTCTGTGGGTTGAGGGGAGGGGGAACGTGACGTCCGGAGTGGGGAGCCGGTAAGACATTCCTCACTGTCCTTTTTCACAACTATGCGGGTGGAAGCCGCTGGTAATAAATAATTTAATGTGAGAATTTACAATAGGTCATCATGTAGCTCTAGGCCATGACCTCGTTTAGAATGCAGACGGACTATGGAAAGAAGCTTCTCTTCCGTCTCTCAGAACTGGTCTTCAGGCATTTCGCTGACTGCAGCACAGAGAAGAGGCCATTGTTGGGATGGCTGGTATCTCTGATCATTTTCTTTGCCCTGGTTTGACATTGCTTGGCGTTGATGTCCTGGACGTTAGAAAGTGGACACCCAGTGATGTTTTCAGCTCTCTTCTTAGCGTTGTGGTCCTGCCACGTGCTGTTTCCAAACCAGCCAGTAATACTTTCTGTCACGATACTTTTTATGGCTTATATACAGAAATTCTTCAGTATCTGGGAGTGCAGCCTAATCTCCCTAAGGTATCTGAGATGCTAAAAATGTTGTAATACCTTCTTCACCAAGTTGTCATTGTGCTTGAAACAGATCAGGTCCTCTCTTATATGGACACTGAGGTTTCTAAAACTGTTCAGCCTCTCCATTAGAGTGCTGTTAATACTGATGGTGTGGTAGTGTTGTTTCCTCCCAAAGTCCACAATAAACTATTTTGCCTTACTGACATTCAGGGAAGGACTTGTCCTGACACCATTGTAACAGACTCTCCACTTTATCCAGGTAAACCTGCTGATTGTTGTTACAGATCAAGGCTACCGTAGTTGTGTCATTAGCAAACTTGACAATTATGTTAGAGTTATGTATAACTATACAGTCAGTTATGTGTATTGCGACCACTGCTGCAGGGGGACGCGGCATCCCTTCAGAAACCCCCTCTTAAACAGTTTTTCAATGGGAAATAAACACACTCTTCAGCTCCTCTTTGCAGGTTGAGCTGCAGGCATACTGACTTGCTGCGCGATATACTCCATGTGCGGGGCTTCGAACATTTAAAAGACTGAGTCTCTCTCCCTCTGCTCCAGCCGCTGCTTCCGAACTGCTGTACCCCCTTGATGAAGAAAACTTTGAGTTCTTTTCAGCAGGAATTGGGACTGAAGTGTCAAGTTTGACAGCTGTTCCTTGCGAGGCTGGATCGCCTCTGAAAGAGACTTGCATTTGCCTGAACAGCAATAATGTTTCTACTCCTTGGAAAACCTTCTGTACTCTGCTGTGCAACTTTGTGACCCAAGCTTGACAGTATAAAGGGCGTATAGCAGAGGACTCAGAACCCAGCCCTTTGGAGCCCCTGTGTTGAAAGTAAGGGATAATGAAGTAACACCACTCACTCACTCTGTTGTTCCCAATTATGCTGATGGCATAGGAGCTGATATAAGCAGCTATCCATACATCCAGTTTCCAACCCACTGAATCCGAACACAGGGTCACGGGGGTCTGCTGGAAGCAATCCCAGCCAACATAGGGTGCAAGGCAGGAACCAATCCCGGGCAGGGCGCCAACCCACCACAGTATAAGCAGCTACTTGTGTTAAAATATGAATTGCAAAATATGAATTTAAACTAAACGGTGTGTCTGACCCCATCAAAAAGAGGAAGAAAGGACTGCCATTAAGAGAGTTGATAATGAAGAAAACACAGGAGATGTACATTTTGAACCAGTGAAAGTGTGTAATGATGCTGACACCACAGATGAGGATGCACAGCATCAACCTTCTGACATCACTGTCATATTGGAAATGCAAACATACCATGTCAGAATATAGCATTTTAACACGTAGTACATCCAAAGACTCACTAAGTGGTGTGGCAGACGGCCGGGACGCCCCTTTGACACTGGATCTGGGGTAGCAGCTATGGGATGTACACTACGTCCCCCGGAACACTTGGTGGCAGCCCCCCTGGGTTGCATCGGGGCTACAATTGTGTTACACCGGAGCTCATCCCTGTTGGGCTCCGTGGTCACCATGAGTGGGCTGCACGGCATCCTGAGCCCATAGGGCTGTAACGCAGCCACACCTGGAAGTGTAGCCTCAATTAGGTTAATTACCACCTGGAGCACTTCCGGGTGGGCTATAAAAGGAGCCTGCAGCCACTACTCAGGGTGCCAGAGTCGGGGAGGAGGAGGACGAAGCTGCCTGGGAGGAGTGGAGAAAGAAGAGGGTTTTTGGGTGTTTTCTTTTGTGTATACTTTGGGGACTGTGTAGGGCCTGTGGGACACCGGGATGATGTGCCCCATGGCTGAAGAATCCAAAGAGTACATTTTTTTAGTTTATTTTTCCCAGTGCCTCCGTTGTCAGTCTGTGTCAGGTCGACGCCTATATAGCACCTTTGTCACACTGGTCTACAATTTTACACAATTTATTTAACTGTTTAGCTGTGGACTAACAAATATCTAGAATCTTTGAAAGTACTTTGTAACCTGTACCAGCTTCATGCAAATCAACAATTGTTGACAGTAGATCTTCCGAGATCTCATTTTTTGTGAGGCAGGCTTCACATCTCCAGATGCTTCATGTGAATAGCAAACACGACATGTTTGAGTCTTTTTTTATGGGTTAATGTAGCTCTAAACCACACCTCTGATCTCATTTCAATGGTTGGCTAACTCCTGATTCCAGTCATCCATGCAGAAATTCACATACTTCTTCCAACCTTCACCATGAATGTTTGAATGATGTATGCAATGTGTACAAGGACAGTACAATACCTTGTGTGATATTAGTTATACCAGACTGTGGTTGTTCATTACTGTAACTTAAATAAAGATCAGAACATATTTTAAAACAAATGTATACATAAATGCAGTTATTTCCATAGGGCTTCACATACTTGTTCCTTCCACTGTAAACAGGTTCAGTAAATAGATGGATAGTTAGTTACAAACACATATGTATGATCGGCTGATTTACAGTAAGCCTTCTTCACAATGTCTTCAAATTGCCAGCTGCTGACAAGTGCTGGTCTTTTACCCCATTGTTACCGCCGCCACACTATTTGACAGTGTGAATGCATTGAAACTCCAATTTACATTATGAGTCAGCAGCCTTCAAGAATAATCAAAATCTACTATGAATATCTAAAGCAATGCCACCCTACCAGGGCAGCGACAGGGTGGCAAGGACACCAAAAGCAGCTCATGCTCACATCTGCTGAAGAAAACACACACAGCCACACAGTAGCAGCCTGTTGTGCCTCTTGTCACTTT